>NC_051129.1:10023153-10323153 GCF_014839805.1 Manduca sexta
ATTATATAAAACTGAAGAATTTGTTTGTTTGTTTGTTTGAACGCGCTAATCTCAGGAACTACTGGATCAAACTGAAAATTCTTTTTGTCTTGAATAGCCCTTTGTTGCTGGAGTGCTATAGACTATATATTATCACGCTATGACCAATAGGACCGGTAAAATTGAGTACGTTTTCGAGAGCTTCCGTGCGTGCGCTGCGTAAACGGTTAAAGTTATGCAACAATGATGTATGACGGGATTGTTCCTCTTAAAAGTTCTACAAAAATATATTATTAAACAAAGTCCCCGCTGCATCTGTTTACCTGAACGTATCAAACTCAAAAACTACCCAACATATTAAGATGAAATTTAGTATGGAGACAGTTTGAGACCCTGGGAAGAACATAGGCTCCCGGGAAAATATATAGCGAGACTTTTATAACGGAAAACTTTACCCCAAAAACTTTATAACGCGGGCGGAGCCGCGAGCAAAAAACTAGTATTATGATAAAGTGATAAAACTTTGATAGATATCATTTATTTACAGTAAAATGAACAAGTAAGTTTAACATCCTAGCCTACGTAATAATTAGTACCAATGAGATTATACTTTTGTTAGCCATCATAATTTTAAAGTGCAATATAAAAAAGAAAAAACCCATCTTAGGACAATAAAATGAAAATCAAAAAGTTATAGGCGACATAATTTAACAAAATAGTGTATTTTATTTCTCGTATAACATTAAGCATTTTATATATAATTTTGTTTCAGTGGTGGCTCCAAAGCCGATGTCTGTGTACGTCGAGGCAAAAACACCGCAAAACACATTCACTTACAAATCATCGTTTATTCAGGTAATGATCACTTCTTAAAATATTAATAGCATTTAAAAAAATAATACTTTAGTAAAATATTAGTTAACATATTGATTACAACAGTTTCACAAACTTCAAGAATATCAATAAAACAGGCTATGCATACGCTTGATGGTACACATTACGACTACAAAACAAAAACAAACGCATAGAACTTCCAATTGCAAAGCATTGCGTGGCATTGCACCGTAATCGTTATGCTAAGACATATCTTAAATCTTATACCTCATCTAGATACTTGCCGAGTACAGACGAATATTCACGATCACGAGAGTGTAAACAGCATATTCGTTACTCATAATTCATAGTCATATTTGTTCGCCAAGTTATTCACCGAATTATTCGCCGATAGTCTACATGAGGCATGGTAAAGTATTTATACTGGTAACAATGTCATTTAAATTGATACACAACAGTGCATACTCAATCTTTATTAACTGCATAATATATGGTGTTGATAACCACCTAGAAACCTCTCATACGAGACCTATCACATGTACTAAGTTATTTCCCAACATATTTATTGTTTATATTGCAGGATACAATAGAAAACGCCAGTGAAACATGGATGAATAGGCCGAAGATGCGTAAAGGGATCAAACGCGTCCTAGATATAGAAGAGACGCCGTTTATTTGCACTCCCAAACTAATACGTACACGAAGGTAAGGGGAGATTTTTAATCAATGTTTGTTTCACATATATTTTTTTATCAAAATCAGCTTCGTATTATATTCTAATGTCCACTAAACCTCTTCTGTAACTGAGACGCATTAGACCTCAGTGTACCACTTTATCCTGGTTTGGGTTTCACATATGCCACGCGCTAACAATGAAACTTTCGTCAAATTAGTACATACACAAGTTCACCGTCACTACTACTGTTTGTCGGTGCCAGTTACAATTCTCATGCCATACTTAATGGTGTTAAAATTTTGTGTCTATTAAATAGTATATTCACAATGGACCGCGCGGAGTCTGAAGCAGAGTCGCCGCCCAAACGCGCGAAGCTGTCGTCACCAGGAGCTGCGCACACGCCGCAGGCCGGCGCCGGAGCGGGGGGCTCGTCCGTGTCGCGCGCGGTGGCGGCGCTGCTGCACGTGCCCGACGTGTGCGTGACGGACGAGCACGCGCACGCGCACGCGCACGTCGACAGGGCGGGCGCGGGCACTCCGCATAGCATACTTAAGGTACATGCATATGATCGATCCCATGAAATTAGCAGGCCATGATGAAGCAAACTATAGCATGGTTTTAGAAAAGTATATTTAAAACCCTAGTAATAAAAATAAAATATCCAAATTTTAAATATTGTTTTTATAATATAAACGAACAAACAAAAAGGATATCTAACAACGATAAACAAATAATCATAGCCCACACTTCAGGAACAGCTATTAAGAATACTATTTTTTCTTTTAACAACTTTATTTTTACTCCTTAATAAAAGCAATTAAATTTACTTTTGAATAAATAGATAAGAAGAAACGAGGACCGCGACGCGCCGTCTCCAGTGGACTCAAGATATCTGGGCGACAGTGACGACGAGCTGCTAGAAACTGCCAGCAACCACACTCACTACAGCGACTCCACTAATAAGTAAACACTTCCGACTAGCATTACTATAATACAAGTTTTATCTATAAAACCGTCAGTTTATGCAGTAACAAAGTATGAATCATGTTTAAATATTTCACATAATATTTCCTTAAGTCATTCATCATCAAAGAAATTATGGGTCCTCCATATATATTTGAATAAAGATTTCTTTCCCCCAACTTCCTAATATATATTAGGTTCCATTTCCCCCTTTTTCTATGCTGTCTTTCTAATTCCGATTATATTATTTATTTCCCAGGCATCTTCGCTTCACAATCCCAACAGCATCAGAATCAGGTTCTACGCCATCGCCCACACAAGCGAATGCGCTTGCGCAGCTTCGGCGCGAACCGCTGAGAAGGACGGAGCCATCCGCCTCGCCCGTCAGGGAACAAGAGATAGAGATATCGAGTGACAGCTACACCACTAGCACGTCGCGGTTTGTGGTCAGTGTGTTTGTATATTTTTCTTTTTAACAGACTAAAACAGAGGTTTAACTAAATTAGTTATAGAAAATTTGTATGTTCAGCGATTATTATTAATATGTACTTAAAATTTGTTTTGGCAAACCTTTTTTTTATTTCTATTGGTACTCTTCTTTGGTTTGCTCAATAAATTAACATAATTTTAAAATAAATACTTCAAACTAGTAATTATGTGTCTTTTATAGAACGAGAAGGGTCGTGTATTAGAATCGCCTTCGAAGGAGCCAAACACTGAAGAAACAACAAATCGAAGAAGACATATAAAGACAATGTACGAGCAAGGTAAATATCTTTCAGATTATATTGAAAAAAATATTTAAAAACATGATCTACATAAAATTCCACAACGTTCTTGGTGGCTCAAATCAACCTACTTTAATTGCTTCATTATCTCTTTAAAAGTCGACTAAACGCTCAGTTTCTTTAATTAATAACTATCGGGTGACACAATGTTTTTGAATGTGTAACTCTAATTGGATATTGTGGAATGTAATACACGTTGAGAAAAGTGGGTGCACTAGTTACGCCTCTGTCTATCCCTTTGAGTAGCAAAGGCGTCAGTGTATGTTTGTGTAACTATAATTATCTGACAAAATCACGATAATTTCAATATAGATTACTCAATCATTTGCACAGTTTCCTCAAATAATATTACAACTTTTAACAACACTACCTTGACTCAGCTGCCTTACAATCTTCAAATAAATATCTAAAAAATACATGTCAAATTGATAACCTCCTCCTGTTTTTAAATCGGTTAAAATTGCTTTTTTCTCCTTTCACAGGCATACTCTGTCGGTATCAGTAAACAGCAGCCTAACAGATACATCGATGGAGAGCATCGCGGACATTCCAATCACGCTCATCAATCCTCGATACTCCGGCGAGAAGGGACGGCAGAGATCTATCGAACGTGACATTGGTAACAACTCGACGATGGATTTGATTGAACAGCGAGAAAGAGATATCGAGGAGTTTACAAGAGAGAAAAGAAATAGACAGACCGGCGCCGGCGACACCGAAGGGACGCAGGAGTATTAGATCCGTTGGAGAGAGTACGCCGTTGGTTACTAGGTGAGGTTTTGTATTTATTTGGAACAGAAAAATATATTTGAAAACTAGTTGTCACTCGCGGTTTCGTCCACGTGAAAATCGTTTCCAGCTATAAAGTCCCTAAAACTAGGAACGACGCTAGCTCCATCTGTTTAAATATCAGATAAAATATTTTCCATAGGAGCAAATTACCAGGATAATAAGTAGCCTATGTGTTAACTTAGGACATAGTCTACCCGTGTGCTGAATTTCATCCAATTCTGTTAAGTTATTTCTGCGTTTTCTTCTAACAAACATCCAAACATTTCCAAAAGCTTTCGCATTTATTATATAATAGTAAGAAGACAATAAAACAATTATTTATATTTTTAGAAGTCAATCCGGAACCCCAGATCGGCTAGACTCTCCGGTTGTAACACCATTGCGAACTCGCAGAACGAATAGGTAATTAAACATTAAACCTAAAATAATTACTTTGATGATTTCTTATGTTTACGCGAATGTAACGAAAATTAAACTATTTTTCGAATTTTATCGCGGTTTTAATATTTTAGTTGTCTCCCTGTGGTCGCAACATCTTTTCTCCGATAAAATCCGAAAAATAGTTTAATTTTAATAATTACTTTAAATATAAAAAATCGAGTACAATGCAACGAATTGCAATCAATATCCGTTAGAGAAAACCTGTTATATTTTTTATACAGGAGCAGGTCCCGCACTCCGGAGTTGAGTCCTCGCTCGTCTGCGCTCGCGTCGATCCCCGAGCAACCCAGGCAAGAGCTGGATAGCGAACCGCATGCTGAGAAGACTACGCTCAGCGTGCCCAGACAGTTGAGGTAAAACATTTTATTTTTATACCACACGACAGAGACTCTATTTAATGCGTTAGTAAGTGGGATGATATACAGATACAGTATTGATTTATGACAGATAATTATTATCACTAATTTATTACATGTACTAAGAAATAATAACAATGTATTGAAATTATGTGAGCCGTCCTTGTCCATAACTGATATACTAACTAACCTATATTGGTATAAAATCCACACACCTGTTTTTAAGTATGGAAGTCTTTGCAAAAAACAAGGAATATAAATATTTAAAAAAATAAATCTTATTGTTCCAGGAGCAGATCCCGAACGCCAGAGAGATCAGACAAGGGCATTATTGAATCTCCGAAGCTTGCGCCGATCTGCGAGTCGCCCACTAAATCCACCAATACGGAATCGTCATCGTCCTCGCCGAGCCGACGTAGTTTAAGGTACATTGCATGCAA
The DNA here is from genome assembly GCF_014839805.1 of Manduca sexta. Classification (NCBI taxonomy): domain Eukaryota; kingdom Metazoa; phylum Arthropoda; class Insecta; order Lepidoptera; family Sphingidae; genus Manduca; species Manduca sexta. The sequence goes on from NC_051129.1 coordinate 10,028,423, forward strand.
ATATATTATACAAGTTTTCATACCTCTATCCTACAGGAGTAGGCAGAGACTGGACTGTCACCTTGCTCGATTCTGGTACACTTTCACATCTTCCACTGTCATAAATCTTTTCATGCATGTTCAGAATAGTTTTGATCTGGCATTTACCAAGACTGTCAGATATCTGACATTCGAAGGTTCGGTGCAGTCGACCTCTACCGGTCTTCCATCCACATTCGCTTTACATGTCTTCTGTCGCTTCCTCAATCTCTTTCCCTCTATAAATACCCAAACCCAGTAAGGTATATTTTAAGGTATCAACCATAGACTTATTATATGCTACACTGGTCATGAATCATTGATAGACATTCTCACGATATAGAAAGGCATACAATAACAATGACACAATTTATATTTCATAAAACTGACCCTACTGTATCTGATTTATTTCATTGTTATTAGGAGCCGTTCTCGGACGCCAGAAGTTGAAGCAGAGCCCGTGGCTGTCGAAGCTAGTCCACGCAGTCTAAGGTATAAGAACACTATTTTATTTAATAAAAAAAAATGTTTTACAAAAATCACATTTGCCTATAAATAAGGTGGTTAATTGTATTTCAGAAGTCGATTAAAAACTCCAGAGAAAGCAATGTCACCGAAAATGCCACAATCCGCTCGAAGAAAACCACTATCACGACGAGTATTAGAAGCTATTGCATTCGCTAAAGCGAAACAGGCTGAACAAACGGGTGAAACGGCCGACATTTCTTGCACACCAGTTAAAACTAATCAAGCACCAAGCCTCTTGGATGTTTCCTTATCTCCTATAGTCAATAAATCTGTCCTACAAAGTTCTGAAGATAGTATCCTGTCAGAGACAATTGGAGACAATTCGGACAAGACCCAAGGCGGCTTGAAAACATTGCCAGCATTTACAACAATACACGAAACTTTTGTAGAGAAATCTGTGCTACGAAGCTACCGTAGCAGCGTAGCGGATCCGTCGCTGACTGAAGAAGATACTACAGAAACTGCAGACGAGGCTAGCACAAGCAATATACAACCAAGGCCTGTTTTGATCACTATTAACGAGACTGAAACTCGCAAGTCAGTGCTACGAAGCTACGACAGCAGTGTCGCGGAATGTTCTAGTATAGTAGAAGAGCCTAAAGTCGAAGAACCGAAACCGTTTGCAGCGTTCTCGAAAATGATTGAGTCTGACTACGAAAAGTCTGTGCTACGTAGCTACCAGAGTGATGATAATGAACCGTCTAGTCTTATGACTAATGACAGTGACGAGTCTGAACAAGAGGGTAGTAAGGATTCTGCAGTCATACAAAAGGAGAAGGAAAAGATTGTTGAGATAGAAAGGGAGATTAGTGAGATTGAAGGTGACATATCTGAGGAAGAGAGTACTGAAGAAGAGGATGAGCCACAGGGGGTTATCGTTGAGGCAGAGACAAGCAGTCAGGAAGACAGTTCTGAGGAGGTAAATAGTTTTATAAAATTCTGATACATTTTTGTTAGAGAATGGTCAAGTACAATCAGCCATGAAAGTAGCTGAACAAATTCAATACTTTAAATCATCCATACACATTCAGTTTAATTGAAACATTTTTTTTTCTTTGTGCTATGTAAGGTAAACTTTTATATTGTGACGAACTTTTTTTAGTAACAACACAAAAATGTTCAACTACTTATGTCGATGACTGATTAATTTTAAAGTAAGCATCCATTGATTGAATTACTATAATTAAATACATCTTGAATATTTCCCAGTTAAATACATATTTTATTTATATTTTTATAGCGAGTGCTAAAAATTGTGTTTTTCTGAAATAAAACTTATATACTTTGTCTATCAAGTATATTATAGTAGTACGTAACTTAAAATCATGTCCTCAGGGATCCGGCCCCGAACAGGCACAGGATATAATATCAATTAACGATACTTCATCATCGGATTCGTCGCTTAAATTCGACAAGAATTCATCCGACACACCCGTGTACCAAGTCGACGTGGAGTTACATGAGAAGACTAGCAAAGCTTTTGAAACTTCGTTCTCGGTCGGTACGACATTTGGCGTGAAACTTGAGAAGGAATTGCACGCTGATGTTTACGTGGAAAAAGAAGACGCCATGCCAGGAAGGGCCCAAGCCTCAGGGACTAGAACAACCCATCCCGCTCGGGTCCCTCATACAGGAACGCAATCGTTAGAGATAGTAGCCGCGGGAAGCCAAACAGACTCGAACACTAGTGATCCATTAAACGCGAGGGCGTCCGATTCCGAAAACTCGTCGGATTCGGAACCTCAGGGAATAAATCTACATTACTCGGAGGAGAATGTCGAAGGGAATATGACGAGTGATGAGGATGAAGTAGATATGCGAGGTAAGTTGATTCTAAACTATGTAGTTATACTCTTATCTATACTATTATATAAAGCTGAAGAGTTTGTTTGTTTGTTTGTTTGATTGAACGCGCTAATCTCAGGAACTACCGGTCCAAACTGAAAAATTCTTTTTGCGTTGGATAGCCCTTTGTTCGTGGAATGCTATAGGCTATATATCATCACGCTATACCCAATAGGAGCGGAGCAGTAATGCCTATCTCAGGAACTACCGGTCCGAACTGAAAAATTCTTTTGCATTGGATAGCCCTTTGTTCGTGGAGTGCTATAGGCTATATATCATCACGCTATACCCAATAGGAGCGGAGCAGTAATGGCTAATCTCAGGAACTACCGGTCCAAACCGAAAATTCTTTTTGCGTTGGATAGCCTTTTGTTCGTGAAGTGCTATAGGCTATATATCATCACGCTATACCCAATAGGAGCAGAGCAGTAATGGCTAATCTCAGAAACTAGGAGTTTGAACTGAATAATTCTTTTTGTGTTGGATAGCCCTTTGTTCCTGGAATGCTATAGGCTATATATATCATCACGCTATGCCCAATAGGAGCGGAGCAGTAATCGCTAATCTCAGGTACTACCGGTTCGAACTGAAAAAATATTTTTGTGTTGGATAGCCCTTTGTTCCTGGAGTGCTATAGGTTATATATCGTCACGCTATGACCAATAGGAGCGGAGCAGTAATGAAACATGATGCAAAAACGGGGACAATTTATTAGTTTTGAGAGCCTCTGTTGCGTGCGCTGCGTAAACGGTTAAAGTTATGCAACAATAATGTATGACGGGATTGTTCCTCTTAAAGAGTTCTACAAAATATATCATAAAACAAAGTCCCCGCTGCATCGGTCTGCCCGAACGTGTTAAACTCAAAAACTACCCAACGTATTAGGATAAAATTTGGCATGGAGACAGTTTGAGACCCTGGGAAGAACATAGGCTCCCGGTAAAATATATAGCGTGACTTTTATAACGGAAAACTTTAGCCCGAAAAACTTTATAACGCGGGCGGAGCCGCGGGCAAAAGCTAGTATTAGCATAAAGTTAGGAATTCCTCAGATTCGCCCTATACAAAGTTATATACAAAGTCAGGCTACGCGTGGAGTATTTCTTACGTATTTGGGCAGAGGTCACCAAATACTCATTTAACCCACTTGACTTCTTGTAAAGATGTGCACTTCCAATCGCCGATGATCCGATGATGACGGACAGAGTGGATACTGGAGACCCTAGGTATTCGTAGAGACAACGGATTTGTTTGTGTATTCTACAGCCTCGGTAGAAACATATTGCACTTTCTACGTTCTTTTATACCGCACACGTGCAAACTTTGGAATAAACTACCTACATTTGTGTTCCCCACGCGCTATGACCTGTCCTTCTTTAAACGAGGCTTAAAAAGACTGCTCATCTCTCATTAGGCAGTGGCTTGCGTGTGCCCCTGGCATTGCATAAGTCTATGAGCGACGGGTACCGCTTCAGCCGGATCGCTTGCTCGATTGCCTATACAGGCAATAAAAATGTATGACACTCTGCTCAAGAATAAAAAAGTAATTTTAGATAAAAATATCTTACATTTCCTCATTTTATTTGATGCTTTAAGATAATAATATGTATGTTGCAATGTCACTCCTTTGTTTTATACATTTATTAATTTTGTTTCATATTGTTTACACATTACAGAATCAGGAGCGTATGGTAAATTAAAAAATGCAATTATTCCGCTGGGATTCAAACCTTTACATCAGGATGCAGCGTCAGGTGTAGACGAGCCCGATGCTCCTTCTAACAGCAAGCAAATAACTGAAACAGAAATTCAACCTGAGGGTGTACAAGAAACTATCATTCCAGTTCAACATGAGGAAATTAAAATATCAGCGACAGAAACCAAGGTTGATGCAAAATCTAACGAAGTGGAACAAAAAGATGAAAATAGAGAAACTGTACTTGAAGTTCCCAAGGAAGTACCGGTTGCGCTCGATGTTGAAGTAAAAGGAGGGGTGGAAATCGAAAGCAAAGATCTCTTAAAATCCGCTGATTCTGAAAAGATTGATATTGTAAAAAATACTGATATTGAAAGTAATAAAAATGCAAAGATCGGTGACGCTGACAAAATAGAAACTCGAAAACATGCTGAAACTGAAAATATAGAAGTCTCAAAAACCGAGCCGAAACCAGACGTTATAATAACCGATGAAAAAATGTCAGAACCGGATTCAGAACAAGTCAAACCTGCTGCACGAATTACGAAACGAACAAAATCTACATCATCAAACAAATCCGTCGATGATCAAACACCTAAACGCAAGCGAACACAATCTACTGCTTCGAACAAAGACGCAGAAGAAACAACACCAGAAAATAAAGAAACTCCTAGAAGACGCGCTAAAACCCCAACAAGCGCCGAAATTAGGAAGATAGTAACAAGACGCGTATCAAAGGAAACTGGGGAAAAACTTGAAGATTACAAAACTTTGGATGAAACATTAACTCCGAAAAGACGTAGTACTCGGATCAGAAGCAAAATGTGGAAGACAATGAAAGTGTGGCGTCTGAGAGCTCGGTTACTTCGAATAAGAGTAAAATGAGTGAGGATACAGGCGATGCTAAACCGGGAAGGAAGGGCAGAAAATCTGTGCTGGCCACTAAAACAGATCTGTCTGTGATCCCTGAAGTTGTGGCGGAAGAAGCGAGCAAGGATTCAAGTGATCTCCCTGGTATTTCTACTGGAAAAAGGTTGGTTATAATATTTGATAAAAAAACATCTGTATTTATTCTGCAGAAGGAGTCTGCACAGTTTTATAAAACCCTTAAACTATATAGAAAAGGCGCGTTGTACCTATTGTATCCATTTTCTGGCACTTTCTATCTAATCAATACAGTACACCAAACACAGTGAACATAGTTTTGTTTTGTTATGAATACACACTTAAATTAATTCTAAACACGTGTGTATTTTAAGCACACCACAACAGTTTTAAGTTGTTGCATGAGCATTTGGTCTTTTGACACAAAGGAACGATCATACAAGCCGCGTCCTTTATAATATATTGTCAAAAGTAAAAACAATCATTGGCCTGTTACATGTATATAGATGATTTAAACAGCTTCAACTATTGGAGATCGTTTTGAGATATTTTCTTTGATGAATTTAAACATAAACACAAGAAAGGCAACGTAAAAGTAATGTCAAATTATACTGTAGTAAATTTCCTTTAATAATTAAGCTAAAAATGAATGATATCAACTTCAATGCAACAGACACAAGCACAACTGTGCACAATTGATATCATTGTGCTTAACTAAGCATTTGTTTTTAGGACAACTAGTCAGCAAAAGTCAGCGGTGGAATCATGGCAGGGCCCACGCCCGGCGTCTCGCTCCTCGCGTCGCGCCAGCGCCGCGTCCCGCGCCAGTGTGGCCAGTGTCGCCAGTGCAGCCGGTGCCGCCAGTGTGGCCAGTGGCGCCTCGTCAGACGACGACGACGATGACGTCACGCACACAGCCTTCGACGTTCAGCCCATAGACAGGATCTCGTTGCTTAACAAAACTGATTTTGAAGGTATAAATAATATCTATAGGCTGACCGGGAAAATAAAAAACCTCGCAATGTTTTAAAATGTGGAACTCATTTTTTGTATTGTGAACGTTAACTTTAAAACAAAACCAAAATAAGGCGAACTCAAAACAGGTCTCTTTATTTTCCTGATCAGATTATACGTTACCAAATTAACACCGTAGGTAGGTATTGCCGCTAATACCTATACATTCCTTGCCGAATTAATTCCCTGAATATCTTGTTTATTGATATATCGCTAATTTATCCTCATGTATTTAGATTGTGTCGGCTTTTATAGCTTTAAGAGGCCGTTAATATTTTGCACATGTGTAGAAATTTATCTAAAACTCAAATTAATATAATCAAAATTACAGGTTCATAATTGGGCATAACTGGAAACACTTCTCTGATAATTGGCATACCTATTTATTTTATATATTCTAAGTTCTTCATATCTTTTCAAACTCTATAAAACCATTATCAAAATTTTTAAGATCAAGTTTCGGTAAACGTGTATTTCTAGATAAAAAAAAATCTACACACGTTTGACGAGCAAGTATCAGTGCGAGCATACTTAAGCGATATTAATTACACGCAGTTAATCTACATATTAATCTAATTTTACTGGTGGTAGGATATATTTTATATCCGCCCTGATAGCGACCACCGTACACAATAGTGGCCATAGTGGCCCACGTAAGTGTGTCGCGTTCCGGGATCAGCCTGTATATATTCGGTACTAACAAGCCGGCATAATCGTGTCGACTGCCAAGGGGTAATCATCTCTTGACGCCATTCTACTGGTCCCCATTCCATATTAAGCATGCATTGGTGTCACTAAAAACTACCGGATCCAATTAGGGATTTCTAATAGCATGATATCCAACTAAGCATGATTTTAAAAATGCCTTTTGTTCATTCCTATTTATATTATTTGTTTGTATGTTCATTCCTGGCTGTTTTTTTTTTATTTTCGCTTACCTACGTGTTAAGTTTTGTTCTGATACCCAAGGCACACCCGATATTGAAGAAATGCACAACAATATGTCGCCGGAGTCCATCGCGTCAGACGCCAGCAAGCAACGTAGAAGTGAGTATGCGCTTATCCCCTCGCCTCCAGTCTTTTAATAGCATGTGTACTTTGTAATTAATTCATATGTTATTAATTTTTAATATAAATTACTGAGACCAAACCGTAGTTTTTAAGTTTACTAAAAACATTTTGCTTTTTATATATTAAACTCTACATTATTATGAATTTTTGTGACACCTAGCATCGAATAAGATTAGGTTAATCTAGCGATACATGCCAGTTTTGTTTATTTTATCAAAATAAAATAGGTAAAAATAAAATATTTCTTGGTGCTACAGTGCGCATGGGCCGGGCGGCGTCTGAATCAAAAGTCACGCCGAAGGCAGCAAAAATTGGTAGAAGAATTTCCGTAGATGTTGGTAAGTGACATAATATATATGGTGTTACTCGCGGCTTAGCCTGCGTGTAAACAATTTGCCGCCAAAAAGTCTCTAAAACACTAGCTATTCATAGCGCCATTTAAAAGACACCAACGCCATTTATTTTAAAAAAAAAAAACATCTTTTTCCTATGGGACCAAATTACTGGGATAAAAAATAACCTATGTGTTAATCTAGGTAAAGGTCTACCTGTGTGTGAAATTTCTTACTTTACTTACTTTATTACTTTTAACAAACATTCACATATTTTCACAAATTCTTGCATTTATAATATTCGTATGTTTACACTACTAATACTTATGTAGCCTTTATTCTTTTGTGCTATAGACTACTCTTTATCTTGGAAAATTTTATCACGCAGATGGAGCTGCAGGCAAATGCTAGTATATAATATATATTTTTTTATGTCGTATCGTCGTGTATAGTCGGTAAAACGACTATGAATATTTTTTATCTATCATGTATTTAAGATAAAATTCAGCTATAGGCATCGATTTAATTCCATTTCTAGTATATTGTTTAGAACACTATATACTAGAAATGGAATTGACTTCTTTTTTTGACATTTTTGGTGTACAAAAAAGTTTTAAATAAATAAATAAACACTTTCGTCTTATATTTATGTGTATGTACTCAGTGGAAGTGTTATCCGCAGTGGCGTCGCCCGAGGCGAGTGTGTCGGGCGGGCGCGGACGGCGCGCGTCGTTCACGCGTGCATGCGAAGCGCTGCACACGCCCAAGGGACGCCGCGCCTCCACAGACGCCAGGGTAACACATTTGTACTATTGACTTATTATAACAACACTAGGGTAACACATTTGTACTATTGACTTATAACGAAGCCTAGGGTAGCACATTTGTAGTATTGACTTATTATAACGAAGCCAGGGTAACATTTGCACTATACACTACATCATATAATGGTATTTGACCAAACACATTAAAATCTATAATTATAGAGCGGCAGCAGGGCCAAATTTATGCTCCAAAAGTTAAAATTTGGTAATAAGTCGTCGTCTTATTTAAAATGTCCGTGTGACAAGATGTCTGTATCCTTAGATATTAATACAAAAATAACATATATATAGAAAATATACTAATATGTGTTTTAAAAACGTGCATATCACGACATGGAAAAAGTATAAAGTATTTTACATTACTGTTTAGCTATTTCACGGTAGATTGAGTTATCATCGCATGAGCGCATGATTTTTATATGTCTAGCTACTCAATGTCCGCTCTATATAATCTAGAACTATTTGTGATTGTTCGTGAAATCAGAGCAAGTATTTCCTTTTATAAGCGTAAAACATTGTCAGTCTACTTTTTAGTTTAATATCAGAGAAATTATTGTTTGCTTATTAATATGAATAAATAATATGTACACAGAAGGGTGATGAGGAGAGCACTCCGGAGTCGCCGGCGCTATCCCCCGCGCCTTCTCCTGCGCGCCGCCCGCGCCGCGGCTCCACGCATTCCAACACCAGCAACACCAGTCTCACTAAGTTGGATACTAAGAGGTAAGTAAAAAGTATGCTGATTGATGCACCCCTAAATTAGATATTATATTTAACCATATGTTCGCTCGGTACACAATATACAAGGCGTCAAACTAACCAACTAGCCCTTGTAAGTGCATCGCGTTCCGGAATCAAACTGTATACCCGGTTCAAAACAGGCCGGCATAATTGCGTCGACTGGCAAAGGATTATCGTCTCGTTTCTTGATACTATCTGTAACATTATCATCAGGTGCTGTAGGTTCATTTTGTCGTGCCTATAAAATATATATTAATGTGGGATATGTATGTGGATATATTGCCGAGACAAAAAAACACTGTCTTCAAAATATTCACTTTAATTAAATCTAAGTTCAACTTAAACGACGTCTTATAAAAATCACCACGTCTTACTCCCCTCACTACGCACACGCCATCTTAATTTCCTACCCCTTTCCCCTTCTTTCCCATACATCCCTCTCACTCCCACAATCACGTTCCGTTTCCCACATTAATGTATCAGGGCCCTTATTCTGTATGATAGTGTAAACGCGTAACGCGGCCGTGTCATGTTATCTCCGAGAAATGTGCGTGGAATGGTATTCTGTAAGCCAAATTTCTATAGTCCTAAACATGACGCGTTGTGTTACGTGCTTGTTACGCACTGTTAAAATAACGTGCGGGATAGAGAATAAGGCCCCTGAACGATGTAAAAGGAAGGAACACACAGAACGCCTTGTTTTATGATGTTGTTTACATTCTGGTGACGTATTTCAGTAAAGGTTCTTAAAATTGAAATTAATGGACGATGTGACGCCATCGGTGGCGTAGTTGTATTGAATACGTGGCTCGGCACAGCTCTGGGCTTCAACCCTGTGTCGGGCAATTTTGTGATCTTGTTCCTTTGCTTATCTATCGGGGATAAAAACTATGTGTGTTCTAGGCCCCCAGAATTGTCAAATTAGTTGTAATATTTGTAATTTTTTAAAAAATATGTTCATATTTTTGTTTCAGGTCAAAGAAAATGCCCCCATTAGAGGAAGAAGATAAGGATAGCGAGAAAAAATAGTTTAAAAATTAAGTTATTATTTTATTTTTAATGTTATGGGTTGTATTTTTTTCTAATATAAAATGTGTACCAATAATGTGTTTTATTAATTTCATTTTATTTAAATCATTAATTTATTGGGGTTAGAGTTCATTAAGAAAAACAATATGTTAATTAAAATATATTTATTTTACACATAATCAGTCAACAAGTATTTCAATCACACTAATTTATATTACGTAGTATTTGAAATAGAGGTACAGTTAGCAGCATATCAATGTATACAAAAAGCAAACATTCCACATCATTTCCATAATTATTACACCCACGTTATAAAATAATCTATACTAATATATATATCTGAAAAGTTTGTTTGTTTGAAAGCGCTAATCTTGGGAACTAATGAATGAATACTTTCACTAATTGAAAGCTGCGTTACTCCTGAGTGCTTATAGGCGTTTTATTCAGGGAAAATATAAACCGGTAATTTTATTCCAGAAAAACTTTTGCACGCGAGCGGAGCCGCGAGCAAATGCTAATAATAAATAAAGAAGAAAACACTTGACACCAAATACATTTAAAACAGAAACTTAAATATTATTAACATATATCCCATATGTGTGATATTTTGAAACACTATTATCATGATCTATATTGGAGTATTATTATACCTACTATAAGTTCTAATAATGTAAAAAATACATTTATATTTTAGCCCTCTTGTAACCTTAGACGTACCCGACAGACAACACCTGTTGCTTACAATAATTTTGGAGTGCAATAAATTGAACTTTAAATAATTGCATTGTAATACAATTAGTCTTCATCCGCGTATACATTAATTTGGAGCTGACTGTACATTGAGATGATCTACTACACGTTACACAGAAGCCTCTGAAAGTTATACTGTAAAATATATTTCATAGAGAAAAAGATATACACAGAGAAAAGAATGGCTAGCACGCGGCGACTTCTTGCAGCGATGCCCAACTTCGGGACAGGGATCAATGTGAACTCAACAGTTGCAAGATGAATCCATCGTGACAACATTGTTAACGATGCCTTGTTGCTTGTTTGTGGGTTTTTGTATTAATACAACAATAGTAGCAATCTTTCATGCGTTTGTATAATTGCAAACGCAAACTCGCGGTAGTAGCAATACAGAAGCGAAACGCGTGACAACATCGATGCAAAAATTCGCAATGGACGCTATATCCTTACGTTCAAGCTTCAACTTCTAATTGCAAAAATAATAAGGATTAACCCAAATTACAAAGATTGTAAAGCTAACTATAAAAATACAATGTTGCTATATAAAATGTAAATAAGGTCATTATTTCACGGGTCATAGCTTTGGTGGGGGCTAGCGAATTATGATTGATTGTGATCAAATTTAATGGGCAACTATGATGTGAAAACAAGTAATGGAAATAAATTAGTTAACGGTCTACTAAACTCAACTATAAAACATTGCCCCAAAGGATTTATTTGAAAAATAAACCTAATAAATGCATATGTGATTTGACCAAAAAATTTAATAGTATTATTTTTACCAACTGGCGAAATTACATGATAATAAATAGGTAATTAATGAAAAAGAGAATACTTCTTGAATGATTTCAAATAATTAATGCCGTAAGTAAACTCGCACACATTAAACGTCTAACCGCGTGACCGATGGCTGCCATTTTCTATGTTCTTCGGTGATTTACAACTGACAATAGCGGTTATTTATATTTAAAATACCCACGATGATGATATAAATCCATCTATACAGCAGTGACGAAGAGTGAAATTTTTCAAAAGGTAACCCGAGGCAAAAATTTGCCTTAGTTAATATCGCGGGCAATTTAACAAAAAATAAAAACGAAGCCAAACATCCATAAACCTAAAAGGGAAGCCGGTAGGAATCGGATTGTATGGACGCCTCGCCACTGCTATACAAATACTACATGATTTATTGTCTAACATGTACGAATTACCTTTCTACGCACGCAAATAAAATTGACAAAAACGATTAAATTAGTCCACTCCATAAAAGTTTAATACTACATACAATGGAGTATTCAATGTGATGACGTTTCGTAATAAATTAACTTAAAAATTGCTCACACTGATACGATCTTAATTTTTTAAGCTATTATCAAAACTATACATATCTTAACACATAAAATTCTATGCAAATGCGTTAAAGTTTTATGTCTTATTCTATATCTTATTCCATGACTTATATACTGAGGTAGTATTCAATCAAATAAGATCATTTTATCTCATACACATTTCTATGCGAAATGGTATGAATAAAAAAATAGACCCAGCAATGCGAATTATAGAAATAAGGTTAGAAAATTGCCTTGTGAAATATACATTCTTCGCGATTCCATCTATACAAGTGTAAGCAATTTCTAGGAAACTTCACAAAAATGCACAAAAATATACCAAACATTTTTTTATCTCTTCTTATCCATTTCGTTGTACATCTTTAGAGATCTGACAATGTGATGCATTAGACTCGGGTCAACTGGTTGTCTTTTTAATGCGCCGTTAAAGTCCACTGGCGGTAATATATCTTCAGAATTCTTTAATTTATTGTCAATCACGTTCCTATAAATTTCTTTGACTTTAACCTTTTTCGGACAATCTTCTATGTCTCTCTTTTGCCTGGAGTGTAAATCGTTCTGAACATTTGGTTGAATATTACCACCGATATTGGCATTCGAATCTGGTTTATTTTTCGCACTTGCTTCTGGCTTTTTCAGAATCTTTCCATTCTGAACCTCATTCCTAACATTTATATCGTTATTAACTGGCGGTAAAACCAAATTTTGAAGACTGGGTTTACTGTCTATTTTCTGCGAGTCTTCACCTTGTTTGTACGACTGTGGTTCGTCAGGGGAATGCGAATGAGCCTTTACGCTTGGCTGATTTAATAATTTTGGTTTTTTGTTTATGACATTATTATTTTGTATGTCCTTATCGATTCTTGCATCTTGTTGTAAATCCGCAATGGCATGCTTTTCTATATTAGGATGCAGGCCACTCAATGATTTAGTTTTAACCGGTTTATTCATATTTAAATTTTGTTGTTGAACATTATGTGTTTTGCTTTCAACATCGCCATTAATTTCGGCTCTGTTTTGAGTATCTAATTGTTTTATATTAACAGCAGCCTGTTCCTTTTTATTAGGCATTGTTTCACTTTGTTTTAAGTTAGAATTAGATCCAAGTTCAGGCTTTACTTCAGAAGCTTCGATGTCATGCTTTTCGGCTTTCATAATCTCTAAATTAATTTCTTGTTCTACAGAAGGTACTCGATTTTGTTCGTTAGCGATAACGTCTTGTAATTTTGGATTTATATTTTCTTCTTTTATTTGGGACTCTGCAATATTTGGTACTGGATCATCTTTTATAACGTCGCCATTTTCTACATTTCCTTGACTGTTCATGGAATTTTGTATAATATTTAAAATAGGTATTTCGTTGATAGGATTACCGGGACCTTTAGCTGGATTGGCAGCTGGATCACTGCGTTTGTCCTCAATTTCCTGTATAGCTTCTGCTGCCTTTTTAGCTATTTCGAGTACTGCATTGTTTGTTAATTTTCCTAACCCTTCTGATTTTTGAACCTCTTCAGCTGGGCCATCTGGTTTTTCTGACACACCACCGATACTCTTTATAGCCATGTTAGCAATCTGCTTAATGCTCTCCACCGCTATCTTTTTAGCTTCGGCGCTGCCAACCTCATCCCTATTTTCTTGTAGCTCTTTCTTGGTTTTAAGAATTTCGTCTACAATTTCTTTCTTTTCTTTTATTAATTCCTGTTGTTCTTCGCCGTGTTGTTTGATTTTTTCTATAAGCTCCTGTTGTTTTAACATGTGGATTTTATCATCATTAGGAGGTTTAGCATTATTGACTTCTTTAGGTTTTTCTTCCTTATTTTCTTCGTGACTATTACCGTTCTGCAATAGCGCTTCATTCAATTTTGCTTTCACATCTTTCGGGTGTAATTCTGATAATTTCTCGGCACTTGTTTTTATAACTTCATGTTTTTCTTTGAGTTCTTTAATAGGATTGTTCGGCACTTTTTCGTTTGACATATCCGGCGGAACTGGATTTGGCGGCTGGACTTCTGAATCTTTTATTATATTATTGTCTATAATGATTGGATCTGGTGGATTTGGTACACTTTCTGCCAAAGGCTTCACTTTGATTTCTGAAATTAATATCAAAATTTTAATACATTTCCCAACATGCCAATAAAGAAACAATAAGTTATAAAATAAATCAATACTTATACCTAGAGCATTCATTAAATCAGAATCATTAATATAACAATTATTTAAAGCCAGGGAACATCGCATACCTTCCAATTTCCCTCGTTTCTCAAAGAAATCTTCAACGATCTTGTCGATCCGTTCTTGCGTTATGTATTTATCGTCGTATCTGTCTAGCTGCGTCTCAGCGGCTTGTAAATTAGCGTACGTGCCGAGAACCATTATAATTAGACCCAGCAGGAGTATAGCCTGAAAGCAAATGATAGATCTATAGTCGGTTGCTAGTTCGACAGTAGGTACTGTTGTCTCACAAAATGGGTGTGAAGTCGGTTATCTGTAACACTGGCTAGTCGAGATTATGGGATATCTATGAAACAGCTCAGGGTCCAAATTCAAGAATTTTGCTAAAAAGTATCTAAATTCTTGCTCATAACTTTGAGTAAATAACATAAAATTTACTTATTTTTACTTATTATTTATTTTTTACTCAGCTTAGCCCTTAGCCAAACTAAGCAAAAAAAATTACCTTCGCCAAAACTCTTTCGTTGGTATTCTTGAACGTGACGTTGACGAAGCAAGCCGCTGGGAACACCACGCAAATGAGCACTCCTATAGTGGACCCCACCAGGCCGAGTACCAGTTCTATGTTGGGAATCAGCAGACTGATGAACAGGGCCACTGCAATGATAGCCACCGTGATACAGCGGAATGACCTCTCCGGTATCGAATGGTTCACCATGTGATCGTGGTGGGACGAGTGTACCTGGAATGGTGAAGTCATTGACGTATATTCTATAGACACGAACGTCCATATAAACTATTTGTTCAAAATCTGAACTAAAATGGCAACCAAAACGTCACTGTTATAACCTATTTATTCACTTGAACTACAAATAATTTTACTTATTTGACTAATATTTTTTATTCACATCCAGGTTTACACTTAGACTCGAGTTCTCGAGTCTCTCTCGAGTAGACACTCCGCACACGACCATAAGCTGTCAATATTGACACCATAGTTGTACGGATTGCAGTTCAATTCAGTTCGACACAGTGATTGTTCAGATCGCCAATTCTAGTACGTAGTACATAATATATTATATCGATGAGTGAAGTATAATCAAGTTATACGCCATCACTTTGGAGAGGTATGCGGAAGTTTTATAATAACAAGTATAACATTTTGGAAGGTTTGTAAATAAGACGAATGTCTTGAAAGCCAAAATTGTTGCTAGGAGTTTTGATTTTGTATAAATATCTTTTTCAAAGTATTAGAAGATAGGTAAGAAAAAAGAAGCTATTAGAAGATATTTTTATTATAGAATAGCAGCCATTTACAGATTACTTTTCTTACTTTTTTTTTCATTGGTACTTAAATTTAAAAAAAAATATTTGCGTAGTTTTATAAAAATAGACTTTTTTACAAACAAGTATTAAAAATATTTAAAACATCAATCTTACCTTTTTATAGAGGAAAGAATAAAGACTCGCTCTGCAGGGGAAGATGATGAGCGGAAAACTGAACGCCAGAGACATCACGAAACCCAGTTTGATGACGTCACTGGTCATAGTAGGACTGAGACTCATGAGAATATTGCCTAAAAGTATAATTTTTTTTTAGCATTACATAATCATTACTTATTTTTTCTTCGACTTCGCCCGGCTAGAGGTCCTTTTTCTCAGTATAAAAAGTTCACTATGCACTTTTCCCACACCAAAAACACCCACGCACTTTTCGCCATATGTATTCAGTCCCGTGATGTGATGGAATGAGTATGGACACGTCAGAAAATTCCAGATTCCAGGCTGTTACTAAGAAGACAAAATCATAAATAAGTAGTCACACTGCGCACGAAATACAACTACGCCACCGAATAAGTCATTCATATAATAATTGAGCTGATTCCGATTTATATTGTTATGTCAAAACTTTGATTTAAATCTTGTTAGTATCACCTGGACCTAAGAGTATTTATGAAACAATTTTCTGAATCTGAGCTGTAATTCCAGATACTAACTACCACCACCTTTAATAAAAATTAAAAAAAAAAAACAACTTTATAATATTAGTGTAGTAAATCAATTACCAGATATCTCTTGTGAACAGAATGCGATGTATCCGAACAGGCCGAGTGTGAAATATACACCCGTACATATATTTATTGCGTTTTTAGTGACCAGGTTCATTTTTTCCAAAGACAATGATGGGAGAGATTCGAAAATTTCAAATAGTTGTCTGAAACAGAAATAATCAATATTGTGTTTAAACTATAAAAAATCGGTAGAATTAAATCAAATAATTAACAGATAATACTAAGAAATAAAATATTTTACTGAACATCCTGCTCGAAGGACCAAAATAACCAATAACCACAAAGTAGTAACTTTAACGCCTCGAAGCCTGGTAAGCATGCAGTTTATCGTTAAAACTAAGCTAAATCCTTTTTGTAACATGTTTAAAACAAGTATTTCACGAATCTCAAATTATACTGGGATGCAAAGAGTTGCTACTCTTTATAAGCGTGGCAACTATAATCGAAGGCTCGTCTCATTAATAAATACTAGACGTGTAAGTGCACGTTAGTTGCCCTGGCCGACATTGTTATTGTACACATTATGACAACTATACTAATACTATTTGTGTTTGCACCTAAATCAATATTTGTTTAACACGAGTTAAGTTTAAAAACACCGTAACATATTCTATTTACATTTAAATTTATAAAAAAGGTGAGGACGTCCACATTATCTAAGACATTTTATGAAGATTGAATTGGTCGGTCATAAACACTAAACCACATTGTTTGCACAAACATAATAAAAAAAGGTGACGTGAACACCACAATGAAGTGGGATAAGGGCTGGTGGAAAAAGAAATATTTTTATAATATAAATAATAATAATATATAATAGAGAAGACGTTTTCACTAAACTACACTAAGTCTAAATTTACGATCTACGCCGAGAATAAATCACTCAAAATAAGTCATCTATAAGCATGTCAATGTTTTTTTCGCCATGGATCAAAAAAGCGAATGGGATCGTTTATTAAAATCGTCGGTAAGTTATTTTGCGCTGGGCTGAATCCCTTAGAGGGCAAGAGTTAAGCAGCGGGTGAGTCGTAAAAAGCGATCCAAATTGTTAATACAACATGCTTGTAGAAAAGTGTTGTTCTAAACCTGTAGTGTATTCAGATAGGGCCTGGTGAAAAACGAAAAATTTTATAACACCCCTATTTTATTTAAAAATTGTTTATCACTCACGTTTGACAAAACAACGCCATAGAGAAGATAGGCACGCATTGCAGGAAACCTGACGGCTTCCACATCTCCATACGAGTGTGCCACTCGCCGGTTAATAGCTGTGATGCTGCCTCGGCTATAACCTATCGTACATTCGCTGTGTTTAATGGCATGATCACTTTTTTCTATTACTAGAGTTTTAGAAAAGAAGTGTTATCTTTCATAGAACAAATATATTTAAATATTTTTTTTATTAATGTTGATATAATCTCATCTCAATTCAACATTGTACACAACAAAATATTCTATATTTATTGATCTTAACATACCCAATCCCATCCCATTTAATAAAATTAAATAATAATGATTTGGAAAAAGGATAACATATATTTATTAAATTTTGATTTAAAAAAAATATTATTTTGTTGATTATATTTTAAACTAACCTTCATAACAAGACAGAAATAGAAACCAATAGTGGCTGCACTGACATTGCTCAAACTGTCTACATTTCTGAGCAAACCCAGTGGCAGCACACAAACTAGTGAAACTATAACCATTATTGATGTCCTGAAATAAAAATACCAATTATAATCTGACAATGATATAATTTTTATAGAAAATACTAGGCGACTCTTTTATTTGAATACTGTTAGCATTTGTATTTTGCTGTTTCCATTTGATTTATAGCCAATCTTCTTAATTAATTTGCATGTATAATAGCAAATATCTTTATTTTTATTTAGATTTAATTTAGCTTGATATTACACTGAATCGAATATTAAAGACATTGCAATTCTCAAATTGTTTCAAGGCAATCTGGTGTACAAAAAATATGCTGTCCAAAACTCACCTCAAAATATCACTTTGGTTGATATTCAGCATTTTGGCTATGATCTGTGGACCCAGATCACCCACCACCACAAAGTAAGCAATACATGTGCCCATCAGAAACCCAATTATACCCACTTCTACTGCCATTTTACCAGCAGGGCCAAATACATGGAATGCTGAAAACATTACCACAAGATATAATATATAAAAAAGTTTTAAAAAAATCAGTAATGATATAATTTGTATGGTAGATAAATATGTATATTTTTTCATGGTATATTAAACTACTTTAACATTTCAAACTAATTTAATATTTCAAAATTTAAATATTTTAATAACATTATTATATTTATTTGATTTGATGGATAATCACTCTCTCGTCTTGATATGTTAATGCACTGGTATCAACTTATATGTACAAAATAATTGAAAAATCATACCCAAAAACTCAAAATTCCTTCTCCTGGCTAGAAGTGCTGATTTGAGTAAAAAATAACAGCACAATCTTGATACTAATCCCATTGATAAAAGAATTAATGTAGCTAGCACCACACCACACTGAAAACATCATAGTTAGGTTAAAATTATTTATTTTTCCAGGGAAAAATAGTTAATAATGTGATCACCATCCATGTAAATTACAAAAAAATTATTCCCTTTTAAATTTGTGTGATAGATAATAAGAAAAACGTAAAAATAATTAATAATCATGGATATTTCTGCCTTTAAAATTTCGTCATATTAAATTTTAAAGGCCGAAATATCCATGATTATTAATTATTTTTACGTTTTTCTTTCAACTGCGAGAACTAATCACTAACTAGACGTGAATTTAAATTCTTTACTTGCCAATACTTGTTTAGTTACCCAGATTAAAGGTGAAACAAAATATATGAAAATGGACCTTGAGGTATCGCCTTAAGTATAAAAAAATACATTAATTCAAATTAGTAGAAATTGATTATAGGTAGGCCTAGTAAATTAAGACATCAAATTGATATTCAATTTTTATTAGTGCTCTATATCATTGGGTATATTAATTGCACCATTCAAATTCAAAATAATGCTTATGTTCATAGTGATAAGGTATAAGTCCACATGGCACGTAAACATATCGGTAATGAACATATCAGTGGGGGGATTAAGAAAAGTAAAGTCCATGCAAATTGAGATAATAAATGTCACAAGAGTATTTTCATAAATACTTATATGATAACTGAATATATGTAAAAGGTAATGTCTATAGTAACTCTATTCCTGAACTAGGAATTCAGATTTTTTTGGAACTCTGAGAGCATTAAGTTCATGAACATAACTAAGGAGGGGCAGCCTCGAAAAGCCCTTGCGCTTACAAGGGGGTGCGCCTATATGTCTTTCATTGTATTTAGTAATCATTTTTCCTTCCTCCCACCAACTGCCCTACCTAGAGAAAATCCTACACCATGAATAAATTGTTTATTACCCATTATGAAATTATGTTGTTTAGCGCATTGTGAAATTAATTGATAGAAATATAGGTATGTCTCGAATACATCAATTCTCTTTAGGTTAAAGTGTTGTAAATACTATGACTTGCATGCCAACTCATGGCAATTGTTAATGTTCAAATGACATTTGTTTAGCATCCTTAGTATTGTATATCTTGGTTATAATATATTATTATATTTTACACAATGGTCAGTGTTGAGTATTTACAATTGGTTTACGTAGCACTATTGAAGTCAACTTTGACGATTTAGCCATTAGTAAGTTTTCATTTTAATATTTTAATTTAACTATTTTATAACCAAAAAGGGGGCAGATAATAAATATAAAATATGTATGTTTTAGTAAAAGTCTATGAATCTGGTTGAGTAGGTCTAGAGTATATTAAAACAAATGCTACGAATGTTCAACTAAAAAGGAATGGTACCAGTTTTTCAATAAATAGAAAGTAGGTAAACTGTACTTACTTTTTGGAAACAAAAAGGCATAGCCAGAATTCCCACGCCGATAATACTATTGGCCAGCGTGATGGACTGACCGGCAGTCCCCATTTTGGTGAAGAAAACGCAACACTTATTTCTAATGTAACTCTTTTTAAACAAATTTATTACACCTCAAGTCTTCGTCCACCTCATACGTTGTTTTGTTTTATGTTCATATTTTTCTAAAGAATGTCAACTAAGTTGAAAGTGAGATGGCATGATACTGTGCAATATATGTGTGACAAGAAGCAACAAACATAGATGCTTGATTTTCACTTGAATGTGTCACGGAACATTTCAGGCCCTGGTTTGACGTTGTCATGTGTCAATGTTGTCACAAGAGCAGTGTTGCCAGAAGGTTACATTTCTTACATTTTTCGTTACTTTTGACTCCCTCGCGTAACATGTAAGTAATTTTTATATTTAAGGCAATTTTCGTAACTTTTGAGAACAACGATATTTGTAATACAAAATTTTTATTGTAAACAGGTTTAGGAACGCATTTCTATTCAACGCATCCAAATTGAACGCACCTAAAACTGGCGGGTCTAAAAAGTATTTCACTCCATACAGGGTCGTAGCTAGACTTGAATTTTAAGGTAAGGCAGCTGTAATTACAAGCAGGGCGGAAATAAAAATGTTACTAAATCTGATCTGCTCAATCGATTTTTGGTTTCCTTGACTCCGGTAACGTGAGCAAAAAACAGTTTAATGCTTAAGTAATTGTTAAGGTAATATACAGATTTAGACAAAATTCCCATAAATCTCGAAGGAGACTTATTTCACCCATCAATACGAATAACTATTACTATGGGACCAACTTCCAAATCGTAAAATAAAAAAACCGCTGCTCCATATATTTTCATTCAGTAGTAATGTACAATTTTGTTAATTATTAAGGTCGGGCATTACTATTTTAAGGTAGGACATTAGTATTTTAAGGTAGGGCATTGCCCCACAATGCCCACCCCTAGCTACGGCCCTGACTCCATTTCACACTTAGAGATGGCTCGCCATGACAAAATGGAACGTATATTGCATATATTAAAACTTGATTTTGCTTGAGTGCGCGTGCGCACATTTCCTACTTCGCGAGTCCCCGCGGTTTCGTAGCTACAGAAACGCTTGCCCAAAAACGCGTAAATAAAAAAAAAATGTAACTTTTGCAGCAAAAATGTAACATTTCAGGAAACGAAACGTAACTTACGACTCAAGGGCCCTGGCAACACTGCACAAGAGCTCTGAAAAAGTTATACGTGTACAAATACGTAAAGATTACAAGTCTTTTTGCCATCGATTTGCTTTTTATTTTAGCACTGGGTCATCTCAATATTTTACTTCTCTAATTACATACCAATAGCATAATTCTTTTTTTAAAACATAACTAAGGGCACCAAAGACATGTAGGTATGTATATTTTGTGGGTACTGCTGGATCGACGAACTATTTCCTGCCCATGATGTTATCGTGATAGGAAATAAAGACATAAATTCTATTAACCTACATATATTTTATATAACAAAATATCATGCTCTTTTACTGTGAAAGGGTGCAGTATCTGCACTCTTGAGGCAGGATACTGTTGACATCCAGCTTGTCAACTGCAGAGGTCGGTAAGAGTAAGTTGAAAAATCAAGTGAAAAGGAGGAAAGAAGTTTCTCAGGAGGGGACGAAAGTATAAATAATGTTCAACGCACTCTTTCATATGTGAATAAATACTATGAGATCTAGATATTCTACCCTAGCTTGTATAAAATGGTCACTCGTGCACGAGTGCGTGCAATGTGCATTCGTTCGCTGTGGGACCGAGCTAGCAAAAATCACTTCGGAAATGGAAATTGTAATGTTCTCTAATAAAATTTTTTTTTACGCCCTTTTGAAGATCTGATGAAAGATCACATCTGTACCAGTATCCCTAGCAAGAATTTATGCATTATAGTAAACACTTAATGAAACCATTACGTTAACGATACTATAACGCATAAAATCGTGCTAGGTGTATAAGTAAATAGACAGTATAAAAAGACTTTCGTCAGTCTAAACCTTCTGCTGATGAGAATCATATCGTATGCAGTATATTAACTTCGAGTCCCATTAAATTAAACAACAAAAATAGACGAAATATTTTATTAATTGAATTTATTCTTTGGTACTTCCGGCCAGTATTTGAACAGCAATAATTTAATACAATACCAATTTAAGCAGCTAGAATAATCAAATACTGACCTTAAGTTAAATACACACGTTACATTTAATTATAATCTAAGGTGGGGTATGGTTATCTTCGGTTTAGTAGCCACTAGACACACTAGTTACAATTTGGTGTAGAAAAAATATATTTTTCTAGGAACATAATGACAACTCCACCACGATAATTTAATAAAAGAAAATATTTTAATATACCTTACTTATTAAAATATGAGGTCGATGTCTTTTTAGTAATTTTGTATCATACTCACATGAATCAACAATTAATGGCACAATGGTTTATTAGAATGGAATCTGAATTTTAAGACATGGAATTAGGTATATCGTTTTTTATCATCATAAATATTAAAAACATACAACCAAATATGCGATACGTAATAATTTTGAAACAAAATTATGGTATTTTAAGTTTTTATATCTATGATAAAAAAAATGTTCACATAAATCTTCTAAAGAGAAAATTTTACAAAAATCTA
Source organism: Manduca sexta (assembly GCF_014839805.1). Lineage (NCBI taxonomy): Eukaryota > Metazoa > Arthropoda > Insecta > Lepidoptera > Sphingidae > Manduca > Manduca sexta. The sequence continues at coordinate 10,051,386 of NC_051129.1, forward strand.
AAAAGATATAACGTGCACAGCACCCGTAATAAACTGAAGAATTGCGTTCCATCGTATGATCAGTCGAACATACATACTTATAATGATATGTGAAAATTCAAATCCAAAAACTTACATAACAATAAAATAATAATTATTACAATAAAAATAAAACAACCAAACAACCGAATGGCACATTCATTCTGAATATATCGGAATGCGAATATATTACTATTATTTCCTAATATATAATCTAACATAAATAAATTATTGTAAAATGCAATGTGTTACAACTATTCTCTTTGGCCTAATCACTTTTGAATTTAATGGCAAGTTTCGGTCCATATTATAATAAGTTGTTGCAGATTCCCTTTGCTCGAAAAATTGCGCGTATTATTGACACACAGAACGGAATAAGTCATTACAAATTGTCCGCTTTGTACAAAGAGACAATGAGACCGCGCGGCCAATACCCTATATCTTTTCTATAAGTCTGGCATTCGTTTATTTAAAATGTGGCTAATATTTACCAATACATGCGAAAATTACACTTAAGATGCCGATATAGCCGTATGTTACGGCGTCTGAAAATATTATCATTTAAAAAATTAAACTTTTACTGTTAAGTTGGTTCCTCTCAGAGGGCAAGAAATCTGCAACACACCCATATTGTAATTTTAATAATTATGACACCTTAACTATTTTTTATTATAAAAATAGCAACAATGAACAATACTCTTGATTTTTAATAATTTTGTACGCACAACAAACCGACCAACAGTTTTTTAAACATTACAATATGTTTGTTAATTTGTATGACAATGTTTGTTTCACAACTTGTGAATTCACTAAATGACTTATTCTAATTGTAAATCTACATTATGATTTTTGGACAACCTTCACATATTGTATTCAAAACACTTAAATATTATATATTTTCAATGACACTAAACACTTGTCTACATTAATAACTCATAGATGAAACTAGATACCTTCAAATCCCGCACTCAATCTTTTTTAAGCTATGGGATTATGATGATCAGGCTAAAGCATGAAAAGTATTCAGCCTATACAGTAATATCTTTTTGGTAAATTACGACTAAACGGGAATTAATTAGGTACAGTGCTGTATAAAGACCTTAAGACTCATTAGAGGCGTAGGTATTGGCCTAGAAAATAAAATTTATAACCATTCTATTTTTTTATGCAGTTTCGTAAAAAAATTTGTACACATTTATAAAGTGCCAGGTTTCTCTTACGTGTATCACCACATTGTCTATGTTATGCAGGAAAACCGCAGTATGCAAGCATTATCTTCCGGTATGAAGGACAATGTGGCCAGTATAATTACTACAACATCGAATGTCACAGAATGAGCGCAGTGCGGTAACTTTGTGGCGCAAGCCATTAGCGGAATGACTTGTTATCTCTTTATTAAATAAAGCCTCATTTACACCAGGCAGTTATTGCTAGCAATAGTGGTTTTGTGAATATCTGCCAAGACTCGTATAAGTCAACGCGGGTGAGAATTGATCGTGTTCAGACGGGGTAATGTTTAAAGCAATAACTGGGTAATATCATCAATAGTAATAAATGATCTCAGTCTTCTTGATTCTCGGAATCGGATTGAAGATGAATTTCAATCTTCGATCCGATTCTGAAAATGAACTAATCAAAATAACTCATTTGTAAGCATGTCAAAAAATACTGCTCTGATTGGTCCATTTTTGAGATAGTACGAAAAAAAAGATTGGCATCGTTTATTATAAATGGCGGTAAATGAATCTTAAAAAAATGTCCATCGATTTTAATACAGTAAGAAGAAAGCTGTCAGTTAAGTAAGTTTAGAAAAATATATGGTAGAAAATTTAATTGAATGCATGGAAAACAATAACAACGCGACTGAATTACTGTCCTCAGTTAAACGTTTCATAGATAATTTATAATCACGAACGGAATACCTGATTAGCGATTTTATCATTTAATGAATGTCATAAAAATTTATGTTATTGGTGTTGCATTAAAAGGTAAAGAAAAAAATAGTTCAGATACAGATATGGACAAATACAGCCTGTTTTCATAAGTCTCAACAATCGCAATATATCCTCGTACAATTATTCCTAATTTTAATTATCTATAGAGCGGTTGAAGGCGCTAAGGCATTAAAATCATTCATCCAACACAAGACCAGCATAAATTGATAATTTACCGCATTGCGCTACTATTATGACGTTATCTGATACTCGTGTAGACAATAGACATTACTACAAAGTTTGTATTTATTCATGCGAATAATAAAATAAATAAAACATTCGCTTCTATAAATTGATTCAAAATAACTTCTACTTTTTTTTTATTGATTTAAATGACGAGACGAGCTTGCCGTTCGCCTGATGGTAAGCGATACGACCGCCCATAAACAGTAGAAACACCAACACCTTGAATTACAAAGTATTGTTTGGTATCCACTACACTCGCCATCCTAAGATACAAGATGTCCAGTAGTTACATCGGCTACAATGTCAGATAATCGCATTTTAGAATGACACAATGTTTGCGAATGTTTATCAAACGTGTTCAAATATTCTTGAACGTATTAGGTTATATACGCCTACAACGATGATGCATTGTCGACAAAGATATAGCTTATCGTTATAAACGTAGTTCCTAGAAAAACGTGATTATAAATTTATCTCGTAATTGGTTGGGTTTATGATATAGTATTAAATCGGAATCAGAGGCCTTGGAGCGTTTTAAAACTAAGCAAAGTTTGAGATTGGCAAGTCAATAATTTCGCATGCAATTTTTAGTATGTAAACAATCACGAAAAGCCGACTTTTGCCTTTAAAGCTTGCAGAATCTGCGGCAAGTCGCATATGTATCGATCTATTGTGTAACTAATATTGCTAGTGTAAACTCATCTGGAAGTTGTCGCGCAATATATTGCCGCGAGAATTAGCTAGTCTAAACTGAGCAATAAAATTTACGATACACTGATTATGTAGCTTGTATACTTTAATTGAATTCAAATAAATAGAGGAGGTTCTCAATTCGATGTGTAGTTTTTTTAAGTTTACTCGGAACTCATTCATTCTTTAGATAGGTAGGCAATGAGTCCATCAACGCCTACATAAACAGAAGTATACCTTATCGAACTTTGCAGAGGAAACAACCTACAACCTCGCAGTGTACAGCCCAGTAATGAAAACGCAATATAATAATGATTTCCTCAAATATTTCACACCGATTTCGCATAAAAACTATTTGCGTACATGAAAATTAAACGAATTTTCACAATTCTCGTGTAAATAATCATCAGAAGGTTTATCTAGTTACGCCTAGGAATTATTTTTTTTAAGCTACGGTGTCCCGGAGTTTACCAATATTCAGCATCCTATAGCCGACAATATACAGTATTGTTATTTACTTGCATACAGTGGCGGCCCTAACCGATACGAGGTCCCAGGCAAAAGAAAAAAAAGCGACGCGAAGCCCCGGAGAAAAGGTACCCGGTTTAAATAGTTTCGTCAGTAAAATCATAAACAAAGGTTCTCCAAACAGCCCCGAACGTTTGCCTGATTTGTCTCGCTAAGTCAGCCTCTGCTTGCATAGTAAACGAATTGTCGATATCTGTAAATTAACATACACACTATGCCTTTATTTCCAAAGGGGAAGGCAGAGCTGCAACTAACGCGCCCACTTTTCCCCGATAGTTATATCCCAATGTAATAAGGGCGAGCCTATAACATATCGGACACAATTTCTTCGAGTCACTACTGAGATAACCGAATATCAAATTTCTCGACCCGGGATTCGAAGAGATCTCAGAACGGAACCTCGTACTGAGCAAAACATTGTGCCACTGTAACAGTCATAAATCTAAATTTACAAGATTTTAAATTGACAATATCAGTTCAGTGTAATAGGTGCATGATATTTTATGCAAGTGTAACTTAATAATATAGGCTAACTAGCTTTTGCTCGCGGCTTCCTTCCTTTCTTCCCAAGTTATTAAACTTTCATAGCAAATTTCATAGAAATGCGTTCAGTAGATTTTGAGAAAATCGATAACATACAAATAGAAAAGGGAACTTTGAATTATAATATGTATAGATATCTTTGACAGAAAATAATAAACTGCGCAGACGCACCGAATATTATTGAATGCGGCATAAAATAAACTACGATATATTTCAATGGTGGAGTATTATACCGTGTTTTCGACCATCATTAGTGGTCATTACCTGGTATGGCACAAAATATATCAGGGACTTCCTCCACCACCAAAAACTATACCTAGTACCAACAGATCTCCGAGACACCAGCTACAACTACCAAAATGAGAATCTACGAATAAATAGGTTCACTACGCTTAAACTAAACAACTTTTATAACTTACAATACCATACCAGCCTCACGACAGCCGGTTTACTTTTTATCGTCGTTCTTCTTATCATCCGTCAAGAGTTCCAGCACTTCTTCAGTCGTCTTATTCTCCTTCTTAAACATTTCGTATTGTTCCTTTGGTACGGTGCAGTTCAACAACTTGTCGATGTTGGCTTGTAGTCGTTTGTAAGGCGAGAGGGACATGTCCACACACGGGATTTGAGCCATCGCTTCCAACGACTCCGTCAGTACGTCATCAATCAGACGCTTGTTGAAACCTGACAAAAAACACCTCTATTTACATATATACATGACACAAAATACCTATATACAAGCTGCAAGGATTTATAATTAAATCAACCGCCACCCTAATACTCAAAAAGGTACCTAAACGTTAAAACTATAAAGACCATTAACCATAAACCGCGTCCACCTTCACCGGCCCAACACCAAAAATAATTAACAACACAATGGCAAATGAACTCACTCATTACAATACCCATGTACTCTCGATGGTTCGGCTCTCGACACAATGACATATGTTCGCTAGAATAAAAACCGTGATGTAAGCTATGCGATGACACCGTGCGAGACAGACACACACACAGCACTCGTTTCGCAAGCCAGTGAAAATATCAGTTGTGCTTTGTAATGTTCGATTCGATCGCACTTGCATTTTCAATGGCACACTCAGCGTTACAATGGATACGACCTTGTTATTCCGATTAAGTCTCGGCCTTACGTAATGTTGACAGAGCAAACCCGTTGATGTCTATTGTACGGGGAAATATATTTTTTATTTGCTATTGTACACATTATAACAATTGTAATTATAAATGATCGGTATATGTAATCGCTTTTCGTGACAACCCGTTACTGGCAAACACACACTAAGCATGTACACCACGCTCGAAAACAGTGCCGAGTTGTGAGCGGTGCTACAGAATGCATGGATACGCACCTAGGTACTTGAGTTTCTCTTTGCTGGCGATCATGGTGAAGAGCAGCGCGAGCAGGAACCTCATGCGCGGCAGCGGCATCGGCGGCTCCACCTCCACCTCGTCGGCCTGCACCGATGCCTGGATCTTCTCCTCGAAGGACAGCTCTTTCACGCCGACCTTGCATACTTTATCGTGGTTCTCAATGTGGGCCTTTAACTTGAAAAACTCATTACACTTGAGACATTTGTAAGGGTTCTCGCGTTTGTGAATTTTGCGCATGTGAGCTTTCATGTGCGGCAGTTGGGAGAATGCCAGGGGGCACACTGCGCAGGGGAATGGCTTCTCCCCAGTGTGTCTGCGAATGTGCAGCATCAGGGCATTGGAGTGGGAGAAACGTCTGTCACATATTCTGCAGTGGTATGGACGGTCCCCTGTCTCATTGAGTTTAAACGGAGAAAATCTTTTCCACAGAATTGGCATATGTAATCTTTGATGTTCAGGTGACTTCTGACATGATTTGTGAGCCGGTTACGGCATTCATAAGTCATTGGGCATAGCTGCACAATGATACCTTCCATTAATCAAATGTTCTTTCTCATGAGTGCTGAGAAGCAGCTGATGTGAAAACTGTTTTGCACAGTATATGCATTTGTATACAATGTCATTGTTTATATGACAGCTGATATGCACTCCTAAATCTTCTTTTGTCTTAAATATTTTGTCACATATATGGCATATGTGCGACTCTTCAACTAGGCTTGCATGTAATTTTTTCATATGTTTCTTCATGTTTAAATAGTGACAAAACTTCTTTTGACAAAGTGGACATGTATATGGTTTCAAGCCCAAGTGGATGTACATGTGCCTGCGTATTGATGATTTTGAACTGAACATTTTGTGACATATATCACATTCATGTTCTGAGACAGTCAACACTACACCGTTGCTCAAAGTTAACTGCTTCCGGGTTTGGTTGGGTCTTTACCATTTTGTACATTTTTGGTTGTGTTTGTAGCATCCTCAGAGTTTGTGCCCGATGCTCCCAGATCAGCATCATTTTGATTAGTTATCTCCATATCATTGTTGTTGTTGGAGCTTGTATTTTTGTCATTTGGATTATTCTTATTTTTCTTATTCTTGTCACCATTCAGTTCAATCAATAGTTCACTTTTTAGGATATTATCCATAAGTTTTAAATCACTTTTGCTCTTCTTTACAATTCTTCCACTTTTAGTTATTAATCTGTCCCTCACAGAGGGTTGGGTTTTTACTTCTGCAATGACCTTTGGTGAGGGAGGCAGTGGCTTCTTTGGTAGTTTGGGTACAGTTTTGAGTACAAACTTATCCTTGAGCTGGGGTCCGTTCTCCAGCAATAATTGCACTTTATCATCAGTGGAGAGCACCGTCACATTATCAGTGAGTCTCCGTATGATTGCCTCATTGTTGTTATTATTTTTGGCCGCCTCCTTCCGACCTGCCAACGACTTGGTCTTACCAACTTTCTTTTTGTTAGCTGCACTTTTGGGTGCATTTAGTCTACTCTTGGCGTTAGCCATGGCTAGACGATTAGTAAGCTTACTATTTTTACAGCAAGCGATAGAAACCCGCCACCATTTGTGAAGTTAGTAACGTCGCTGCGCAGAAAATACCAGCGGAATATTTACTTACATGCAGTATATATAAATAATATTAGCGTATACAATAATCACCTCTAACAGTACGGGGCGTGCAGATAAGAGGCTTGTTTGCACAACGGTGCTCTAATAATGTGTGAAGGACGTTTCTTTTGTCTTTAATAATAACGATAATATTCTATTACCTTAGCGTAACACTGAACGCTAGAACTATATCCATTATGGTATTACACTTTGCACACTTGGTTCAACATATTTGCAATGAAACAATTCCTTTATTTATTTTATTATTTGAAATACGATGCAAATTAGAACTTGATTCGATCGACTATGAAAAAAATACATTCGGTCCGGTGACTTCATGTAGAATGACAAGGATAGACAATGTCTAAATTGCTGTCATAATATGGCGTTACTAGCGACATCTAGCGTATATTATTATCAACCATGACAAGTTAAGAATTTAAATTAGATGCGCATGAATAAATGAATACGTATAAAAGGTGTTACATTATTTTATGTAAGATTCATGCTTATCTAGAATGATGCGGTAAGTATTTAAAGAGATAAATTAATTTTTAGACGGCACATTAACGCTATCTCTGGGCAAATCTACCAAACTAATATTTTAAATAAAAATACACATATATTCATCTACATATATGCAACGGGTGGAGTACGGACTACACCCAAAGAGCAAAGTGAGGAAAAGACCCTCCCTTCCCGGGAGGTATAACGAAAATAATATTTCGTTATTCGCGACCACCAATCACAACACACGTTATTTATAGACGAGTCGCAAGTCGAACTGAGTCGCTCGATGTCGATCCCATTAGCTAACTGAGGATGTTATGAGACCTTCGCACTATTTTTACGATTCATTTGTTTGTTTTTTACATTGGTCGCCTGTAAAATAAGGATTATATGTAAAGTATTAGCGTGTGTTGCGACAAATATTTATTTGGTTTATTGTAAATGCTTTTCATGACTTTACTAGGCTTGTGGTAATGCGTTGATGTCTTTCATACTCGTAGGAGATTATTAGTGGAAAGATTTCAACGACTATCTTAACCAGTTTTTAGTTATTTTTTCTTGAAGATATCGGTGATTTTCCTGTCATCTATAGATGTAAATAGGAATCATTTTACACATATTAAATTATTCAATACTTGCTAAGCTTTTCTTAGCATGGCGTTAGGCTCAATGCGTTGTAATGAGCAGACTCTTTAATAGTTATTTAATTGGAGCAAAAACTAGACACGTGGGGACTTGAATGCATAAAAACTGTCGTAATTACCTTGTAGAAGTGTACCATGGTAAAAAGTACGGAATCCTAGGTTGAAACCACCAAGTCGGTTACACGATTAATACTAGTACCTACAGTAGCAAATTACTTATGTACAAATAAATAATAATATCGTTGAGTAGTTGATTATTTTAATAATTGTAAAAGTATTAATTTGTTAAATTACAACTTGTAATAAATAAATAAAAAAATATAAGCTACGGCTAACGTAATTGGCCAACATAGTGGTTGCAAACGATGATGTACTAAGAGGTATTAACTATGCCATTACCAGGGACTAAAGAATATGTATTTACAAAAAAATATTTTCAATTTGAGAAGTATTGTATACTTATAGGCACATCTAAGATGGTACCTGCGAAGTAAGCATGTATTCTCAATTCAAAATAATAATGCGATCGAATTTCGTCACAGGGGCACGACCCGGTCCCGTTCTCTAAAGAACGGAAACACTTCAGGATCATTGACCTCACTATCAAGGATGACAGACCTAGTGAAGGAATTAACTGGCACAAATTATTAAGATTCATAAGATAAATTAAAACACATTCATATACAGTTTCTACGTTTATTAATTATTTTTTTGATGTTGATGTTGATTCTTTTTATTAGGATCTATCCATATAAACACCATTCAAATTATACTTATAAGGACTAAATTATAATTCATATGATTTACAAATCATAATAATACTGGCCCTGTATTATATGCTGTCCCACTGTTGGGCACATGTCTCCTCTACTAATGAGAGGGAATTACTAATTTACGAATCATGTCTGGCATAAATAAAAATAAAATATGAGTAAATCAATTTTATTTCTCTGTATGTTATAAAGTATTTAACAATCTATTCTAATAATACAATATTATTACTAACTAAGTATTATACAATAGACAGATTGCTAGGTGAGAGTGTAAGCATGCTTGTCAATATCCTATACTTATACCTATTATTATATACATTTAAATTTGTTTAAAGTTCTACGTTTAGGTATTGATCTACTTTAACTTTTATTCAAAATGCATAATTGGATAATTAATGGTTATCTACAATATTGTCAAACAAGTTCTGGCGACATGAAAATTCACAATAAACTGATAGTGGATAAATTACATATTTATGTTCATGATAATTAAATGAACACACAAACTGTTGCGTAGGTATTGCGCTTATTTGCATTGTTTACGTAATATTGTATACTAATGACAATATGCTCGTTTTAAAAATTATGTACACGACGATTCGACGTACCTAAATTATGGAAAATCGTTCTAAAGTTGGAGCCATGAACGTTGCGGAGAAATGATGTTAAATATTGCGAGAGTACTTATTCATTCGGATCGCACCCTACCTAATAACGGATAAAATAATTACTACTTATATTTATTAACAGTGAATCAGCGTTTAGCTTCGTCATTAATTTATTTATTATTTATACATATCGACGCGTGAAAAGCAGTCTCATAAGCAATTAATGTACCGAAAATGAGTTATATAATTGTTTGGATTTGCCAGATTTTTCTGTGTTGTTTGATCTATGTTTTGTAGCTATAAAATAATTTCAATATCATTAGATATTTTTTGTTATAAAGTAAATAGTTTATTATGAATTTTCTTATTAATATGAAAACTTTAAACCGTTATACTTCAAATTTTACTGATTGTCGCTTAGATATGATTGCCTTTCAGTATCGATTTATAACACTATATCAGGCACAAAGGCAATCAGGCACTAATATGATTAATGCCTTAGTGCTTCGGTTAACAGTTCAAGTTCAACATGTAAATAAATACATACATATAAACGTAATCAAGCCTACGTTTATGTTAGCATATATGTAATGAATTAAATAATTTATTCGAACCCGTAAAATATTTATTCGATGTAGACTGTTTATATCGGTTCCTTCCTATATATTATTAAAAATACCTACATTCAAATTAATAATCACGTTATATACTATTTAATATATTTTATTTTAGTAATATTTAGTAATTAATAAATTATAAAACTGATGGACTTCTAAGTACAACAGCAACTAGACAAAATTTTAGCGTCTTTAGTTTTCCAATATGAAACTGTTGAGTTTAATGTTAAAAGCACTTAGAGCTAGTTCGGCTTTGCATAAACTAAGCACAAATCTCGGACTATTTTGTGGCCTCTATAATATTATAGGTGGACGCGGCTTTCTCCATTGTCCGCTCACAATGCCCCACAGTTTGCACCACAAACGGACGGTCTTGCTCAACAAACAGACAATGACATTGTTTATACGCCGTGTAGACAAAATTTTGACAAAAAACTTCCCGCAGGTGTCTATGACCTAATGTATGACTGACAATAAATAAAATTTTATAATACAAGCGAGTTAATTTTTGGAAAATGAGCATTACCACCGAGACATACGAATAGTTACATTGGCATAAGTATCTAATGTAAGTTTGTCAATCTTAAACTAATGAACGGACCACGGACTGAGGCCCAGCAGTGAGATTTCTGATACATTTCTTCGTACACAGGCTGTGGCGTAACAGGGTGATAGGATGGGAAAAATGTCAGGGCCCATTATAACCACGAAGCCACTCTCGATAACATGCAAATCCTGACTGGTGACGGATGCTAGTACATGTGTCAGATCACCGAGCTAAACGGTCGACCATCTCCCCCCTTCTTTCCAGGAACTAGAAGGATCTCTGTTAGCTCGATGTCAATCGCAGTAAAAAAGTTCCATCCGATTTGTCACGGGCCTCAACGACATATTTAAGCCATTGTACCTTGGTACTTATCTATAGCGTGCTTCTTGCCCCTATGATAATGAAAACAATTTATCCTTGGCAAAATATTTATTTTCAACTTGCATGGATAAGAATTTTTGGATGAGACATCAATGATTTATTTGGTCTCAAATAAGACTTTACTGCTTCAAGCTTGTTGATAATAGATCCATCGTTCAAGCCGGCAGATATATCTCTAGAAAAAATTGCAGCATAGCTCTACGGTCTACCTCACATCCCGTCACAGTATATTTTATCACAAATGCAACATCTTATGACAAACATAATTTAGACCAAGGTGCAGCCTGACTTGCGCAAAATTTCAACTATTTCATGGAATACTCTACACAATAGATTGCTGTTACACCGACTACACTTTTTTGGGACAAAGATGATTGACTTGTAACAATGGGTGGCATAGATTTTATCTGTCTGACAAAATTTTATTTTGTTTAATTTTGCACCCGCAGGCATTTACTATGATCATTATAGTATAAATGTTTCTTGTTATTATTGACAAAATATTTACATATCGTGTTAAAAGATGTTTCGTTTTAGTAATAAGCCGCTTTTTGATCTAATAATTAAAAACAAATCAATCATGGTCAAAGTTATAAAAAAATATTTAAGTAAAATATACCGAATATACCAAACTACTCTAGGAGTCATATACAACGTAAATACCAGTCTAAATATTCTAGATGCTCTCATAATTATCTAGTAGATACTAAGTATTCCAGGCCAATAATGAAACCATTTAAAGCCTCTTGAGCAATCTCATGAAATTCCAAAGGGCATTGTAAACCAAGCCTACGCTTACGTGATAACGGATGCATTCTAATCTCAGATAACATATACAAGGAAAGAGGTCAACAAACTGCACTACTTGGTCAACAAACGCACCGCCCTAATTTCCTATTATAATAACGTCACACTCTAGTAACCGGCTTCTGTTCGATGTCAACGTAGATAAAAAATAATAGGTGCGATGTACTCACGTCTTTGTTATTTAGGTGTCTGAGCTTTCACTGTTCAGCGGAAAAAAAACTGTCTCGTCTCATCATACAAAGCATTAAAAAGAAACCCTATTGCCATTTTCCCTGGTGCAGCGGATACAAATCCAATGAATGACACGCAGGTTCGATTCTTGCGCTAAGAAAATGGTGATGCGCAAATATTTGACTCGCATCTGGGTGTTGTAGGATTAAAAATTCTTTATTTATGGTATGGTGGTAAGATGGCGCAATATCGAGGAATGTCACGCGCAGGGCTGAGGTTTTTTTTTTTATAATTATGTATTCGTTTTTCTAAGGCAATGTCATACCTGCAAGGGCTGAACTGAGCAGTCTTAATTCGAATCCTGGGTCAACTAAGGAACTAGATCCCCAGAGGGACATCAGACAAGCGACCCGTCGTAAAACTACAACAATAAAAATTTTAAACATAAAAAGTAACTTATCTAACATAAATTCAATATTGTGTCAATAATGGACACCCCCATTCAGGTCCTTATTGCAATATAGTTCAACCGACAGTGCAGATGACATTTTGATTTGATTTAATATAAGTACCTACTTCATAATATATTTACTATCACACGACGGTCACATCGTGGGGACATCTCGCGTCTTCATTTCTCGCTCTAATTGTCTCCTCTCGCCAAGCCTACGCCAAGCATTTGTGGCAAAATATACCCCGCCGTACTAAGCGGGGATTGTTTTCCAAAGATGCGGTTCTTATTGTCTTTCTTTATTCTACGGCAACGTCTCGCAGCGGTTGCAAGTATTTGCAGACCGTTTTATTATTGCTCGCGACGCCAAAAATTCGCGGTCGATTCTTTTCATCGGATTTTTTAAAAATCTGGTTTCGTGTTTTATTGTGGTTAAAGAAATGAGATTCTGGTGGATGTTTGTATTATTTGCAAAAACAGCTTCGGCAAGTGATAATGAGTTGCCAACTGCAGATGGTGAAAAAGGTAATCAACAATAGTGTTCGTTACGTTTGAAATTTATGACTACAAAAATATGCTGTAGATGAAATACTTTAGTGTGTAATTTAGGAAATTTAAATTGTGCCTACAAAGACACATTTTAGAAGCGTGAATTTGGAATAGCCGACAAATATCTTTTTAATACTTGTAAGTTTATCGATTTAACTGTTTTACAATGTCCGGGTTTTGTATAATTTTAATGTTTATTGTTACTTAATCCTTTCCATTTGTAATTACAACACCAAATATGTAATTAGCACATTTCCCACGATTTCTTTTTATAATAACAATGACTAATTCCGTATTGTTTAAACTGTAAGGAAACTGACACTATATATTATATGTATATATGGTACGCAATTTAACTTCAATTATTTCCACGCGCTTGCACATCGAACAATAGAGGAGAAAACAAAGTAGTCTCCATAGAAAATTCTTAATTACAAGTTAACTTTCGATTTTATCTAGATGCGGTATTTGGACCGGACTCTAGTAATTTTTATTTTTATCTTGAGCACATTGCATATTAAAAAGCAGTGCTTGATTTCGATTCCCTTGACTGGATACTGGTCAATGTTCGTATGACAAATACTTTTCCGGGACATGAGTTTTGTTGCTGAAATTACCTATTTAATACCAAACGTGCGACACGACGTGTTTTGCTATAAGATCTAATATAGAACCTACAAAAACTAATGTAATGAAATAGGTACCATAGTTTACCTTACCATTCTTTTAGGAATATCTTGTACATATCTAATTTTTTCTGCGCAAGTTACAGATATTTAAATTTCCATTAAATTCTCGTTTTCAGAGTCACGCTTTCTGCCCCTTTTTGAAGTCAAACGATTCGACGATAGACCGGTTAGCTACGGGCCGGGCTTACCTCCCCTGACGACCGTGCCCATCGCTGGAGAACGATGCTCGGCTAGGCTGGAATCGGCTTTAGATCAACTGAAGAGGAGGAAACGGACTCAACCAAAAAATCTTGATATGCCACTGGTTAGTTGTAGATGAATAAATACGAAATATATTTCATGTACAGCCTGGATTTAAGGGGTTGATTACCTATGATCAAGTATAACTTGTTTTGCTGCTCACAGGAGCATTACGGATTTATATTTTGAAATTGTTTATCTTTTTACTTATTTGTTTGAATATGGAATGGTTTCTGTTGCTTAGTATAAAAATCACTAATGTTTCTTGTACCGTCGAAACAAATTTGAATTATCCCAGAAAAAAAAATTGGTTCAAAGGTTTGAAAATGTTACTTATTTCTTACTTTTTTCAGAGCCAAAGCTTCGAGCTAAATGGATACAGTCTGTATCAGCAAATGCGGTCTGCACCCATGGACATGTACGTGACCCGCATGCGCGTTCGCCTTCCGCAGAACTCCAACTGGGTCCGCGTAGAAAAGTGCTACTTCGACCCTCGAAATGTCTCCTTAGACACCATGCTTTTATTTCACGACTTGACCATAAGCGGCAACGTAGATTTGTATGACGCCAATGAACTTGATAGGAACTCCGCAAACAAAAGGCGTAGGAGACATTTTGCAGAATCTAGAGCACTTGACAACCATCCTGACGATCTGTACAGACTTCGCGGTAACGGCTGCAATATGATACTGAGATTGAGGAAGGCCGGTATAGGCTTTCATACAAGACCTTTGAACCAACAACCGGGCAAGTTCAACGTCAAAACTGATTCAGAATTCGTGGAGCCAGGCTTCATCAGCGTCTACGCATATGGTTGCGAGAAGTATATCAACAGATATTCAGTTAGGAACAAGGATAACTTACCTCTTCGCCGAAGAAGGAGATCTGATGAATTGACTTTCAACCTTCGACTTGATACTGCCTCGGCACCAGACAGTCGCTCCGCCGACAATACTTGGGACGTGGTCTACGAACCTCGCAATAGAATAAACTATGAACGAAGTAAGCTATTTCGGCCTGACGACGATTTGGATGAAGTCGAAGATATATCCAGAGAAATGGAGGACATATTTACCAAAGGTATAAGGACACTGCTCACAACTTACATGAAGAAAGAACTGCAGCCTGCTATCAAGGATACACTTATGAGAAATATGGGTTATGTGATATCATATGGATAGGCAGAAATAATTGCCATGATGCACAAGATCAGTTAATATTACGATTTAGAAACACTATGTAATGTTGATAGAAATTAAATAATGGCAATTAATACTACAAAGTTTTTGGGGTTGAAACTGGCAGTGTTATATTTTAATTCATTTTATAAATATATCATTAAATATATGAAGCCAGTTTCTGATTATTTTGTAATTAAAAATCTGTAAAAATTAAACATATTCAACTGTGCAAAATTTTGCTAATGAATTAGCAAGTGATCATTGGAGGTTGTTTAAATTTTGCACCTAGTTTTTATATTTCATTAACAAAATGCAGCATAAAACATTCTGAATATATAAATTTCTAACATTAAGCGATGAATCTGCAAAAGCTATGGAGAATATATAGCTGAAGCACTGAAATATGTTAAAACCTATTATGTTTGAACCTTTTCGCCACAAATTGTAATAACTCAAATGTATAAGAATAAATTTTAATAAACAATAAAATAATGATATACAAGAACACATTTAAGCATGTTAATCTTAAGAACTAACAGTGTTATCTAATATCACAGAAATTTTTTGATAACAATGCTTTTCGTAATCATCAGTAAACAGTCTCAATGATGTGCTACTTCCCATCATATTCAATTTGCTATTACAGTATTGCAAAAAAAACAACAAAAATTTGTGAACTATTCTATACAAATACAGCCCCACGAAAATAACAATTATTTGTAAATGCATAAGGTTAAATATTCCACTAAATAATGTGATATAATTATGAAGGTATCTTCAATAAAAGTACCTTCAAAGCATAAAAATTGCTAATGGCGTACAGATAATACTCAGATATCCTGCAAATTCAACATAGTGCTACAAACCATTGGACTAAGATCATTCATCATACTTACAAACAAACAGAACTTTTTGGCATTACAACAATTTAGATATAGTTTAGCTAAAAGTCATTCCACAGTCTCAATTTAAATTTGACTTAAGTCTTACAATGATTACCAATAGTACATTTATTATTCTTACATAGACATCAGTCGACATAGTTCCTGCCTTATAAAATTTATAGAATCCTAGCTCTTTTAATCAATTGGTTATTAGACCAAAAATATATCTAAACATAACCATTGGCTGATCAGAAATATTCTGTTGTGGATTTGATCCTTTTCCCTAAACTACATCTTCATTGTAACAAAACTTAGACTTAAAACATAAAATGAGCAACATTAGTTAGGAAGTTTAGATGTTATAAATTATCAATACATGCAATATTAAATTGCATTCAGATCATTCCCACCGCAAGGTCATTTGATATTCAACGCTGCATCTTCAACATTAAATGTTTAATTTCATCATACACCGCAAAATGTAATGCTGAGACTAAAACTGCTTTCAACATACTTGGCCCGTACCCTTTATAGAGTGCCAGAAATCCTTCCTCTGTTATTGTCAACTTGATACAATGTAATAAGCCATTGCAATACATTTGCTTGCCAAAGTTCTGTCTGTGCTGTTGGAAGCCTTGTATCTGTAACCTCTTCTTTACCAAGTCAAACGGATATATCATTGTTTTAGCGACAACCCCAGCTATTGAACCAGCTATCAAATTTGCCATTAATGAACATTCGGATGTACCTATTGTGTCTCTTTGGAAGTATTCTATTTGCCTTAATAAGTTGTCTGTGAACAGTTTATATACAGCAAATTGTATTCCTGCATGTGGTGCAATCTGCCCCAATGTTGGAACCAGACCTTTGAACAATGCAGATGGGCCTTCTCTTTTGGCCATAGTAGAAAATGCATGTATAAATCCCTTGTATGCTTTCCGAGTTTTCTCTTCAGCTATTAACCTTGTGCGGACTGTATCGAAAGGGAATGACGCTATTGTGGCTATGGTGGCTGCGATGGCGCCATTATTAAAATTTATCCAGTGACTGTGTGCAATGTAAAAGTCATGATCAGATTTCTGACAAAGTTGTGTTAATTTTTCAAAAGTAGAAAATTGCAGGATACCGTATGATATTGATAAAAGCTGAGCGGGCACATGACCGCTCCAAAGCGTGCAAAATCCTTCATCTTTGACAATTGCGACAATTGCCTGCATCATTGAGCTGTATTTTGACCCTTTCTTTGAGCTGATAGGTTCTATTTGAAGTTGAAACCTTATTTTTAAGACGTCCAGGGGCTGCGCCACTGCACGTGTGAAGGCTCCAGCCAAACCACCGGCAAACGCAGATTGCCATACAGATATTTTCGAATCAGAGTATTGAACTAACTGCACCATATTAATTTCTATAGAAGAACACCTCAAACATTACTCTTTCTCAAGATACTCTAAAAATTTAATGCTTTATTACGTAATTTAAAGAAAATATAGAAAAAGTAAATAATGCTGCATCCAAATATCACTGTAACGTCAAAATCCAATATTTAAAATGTCAATTATTGTCAATTATTATTAGTTTTGAAGGGAAACCAGAGTAACAATTATTGTCAATATTATTTCTTGTTACAGTTCGGAAAACTATCTCAGGCAAAACTTTTAAAAATTATAATGAAACTCTTACAAATAGGTACATATTTAATCTTGTATTTATTCGTGAAATTTGTAATAATCGTAAATAAAACAAAATCAATGATATTATAAAATAAACAAAAATCGATTTAACAGTCACAAATAGCATTTGACAAAAGCGGTAAGTAGCAACGTAACATCTTTTTTCTATCCCCTTCTTTCGTAAAAATGCCTCATCTGTTTTATTTTTTAGGCCTTTCGTTCGGTCTACATCGTTCAAAATTGACATGTATATAAAAATGTCAAGCTGCTTTCAAGTTGACAAATGACATAAGAAAATTTGCCTTCATCATTCGTTCAATAAATTGTTTGTAGGTCGTAGGTTTGTCGTCGATTTGCTGTAAATATATTTTTCAAAATGTCTTCACCCCTTGAAAATCTTGAAACTCAACTAGAAATGTTCATTGAAAATGTGCGACAGATAAGAATCATTGTCAGCGACTTTCAGCCGCAAGGTCAAAGTGTACTGAACCAAAAAATGTAAGAATTTGATGTATTTATCTATCTTCTGTATTGTAGGATGTATCATAATAATTAACATAACAATAATTTGTAAACGTTTTGCATATTTCAGCCAATCACTTGTTACTGGACTACAAGAAATAGATAAACTGAGATCGCAAGTACACGATATTCATGTTCCTACAGAGGTTTTTGAGTAAGTATTGACAAAGTTTTAATGCCATCTATTATTGTGGGGGCTCCGCCTGCAATAATCTCAATCTCTGAAGTCAGTCTCTTAACACTGGGGACTGTAGGCTACATACTGGGGAATAATGTAGCTCTTTATTAGGGACAGAATTTTCAATACCTTGGTGCATGGATGTGTTGTAACAAAATTTATAAGTTTATTTAATGGAATATACATAATATATTGTTTGTACTTATTTCAGACAAATTGTTAAGCTTGTTTTGATATGGCAGCTTTCTATTTGAAAATGTCCATGCTTCCATTTGTCTAGTAAAATCATTTGTAAAATTAACACCACAGTGCTCCACAGGGCTGAGATCAAGTTCAGTACTATTTCAACATCAAGATTCCTTCCATTTTAATATTATAGGGACAGTTAGCTGTTCTGTTTTATAGCAATTTGTCCATATGCAAACCTACTAAAACTGGTTGATAAGCTTTTCTGTAACATGACATACATACTATTTTCCTTTCTCTTAAAATATATTGCATATTGAGTTTACAAATTGTAGAATTAATAAACCATTTTTTTTTTCAGCTACATTGATCAAGGACGTAACCCACAGCTCTACACAAAAGATTGCATAGACAAGGCCCTAGCAAAGAATGAAGAGGTCAAAGGAAAAATAGATTCTTACAAGAGATTCAAAAGCCATTTACAGTCTGAATTGTCCAAAACCTTCCCCAACGAGATAGCCAAGTATAAAGCTATAAGGGGAGGTGAATAATCTATTAGTTTTATTCCAATTATTAATATAAGTAATATGTAATTGAGATTTTTTTTTAATACAGTGTGAAGCAAATAGATGTAAATTTTTATTCAAACACATATTTCTAAGACTAAATGGAATATTAACATTAATAAATTCTGTATAAGATCTTTGTTTCCAACATTTTGTTCTAAATTTAAATTTATTGGTGGTTAATTGTTTATTGAAAACAGTTGTTCTTCATAAGTCACTCTGTAGCATTATAATTATATTGTACAAGAACATAAATATCCATTTTATTTAGTAAAGCTAACATTTTCTTAGCTGGGCCAAGCCTTTTGAATTGATCTCCATTTTGTATGCCTAGAAAATTAAATCTGTAAAACCTTTTTTTAAATATTTGATCTTCAGACGTTATATAATTTATAGTATAGTATTTTTTTAAATAAGTTTTTAATAATCTGTCCTTGTATATCAATGAATTTAATAAAACAAAATTGAGAATCATTAAAAAATTTCCTTTTATTATAGAAATATTAATAAACATATAATTTCATTCAGTAAATATTAAATTTCAAAGCTGACCACATAAGCTGTTAATTTAGTAAAAAGAAAGCAATTGGAGAATATAAAAGATCAATAATTATGAAAATATAGAATTAAGAAACACTCTCATTTTCAAAAGCAGTTTCATAAATTGAGAATTTAGATTTATAGATTTCCAAGAAAATAGAAATTAAACATTGGCAATAGTCAGCCTTTCCATAAACACGGGTAATAAAAATGTTATAAAACTACAAATTATTATAAGGGCGTCTATACAATTTAAAAGGTAAATAAATAAACACAATAAGGGCATGTTTCTGACAATAAAACATTTGTAACATTCAATTAAAATACGAAAAATAATTTTAAAAGAATCAAAACACGGCCTTAAAATTCACATCTATACTAATTGTAAAAGAAACGTTTCGAGAGATATTTGTATGTTATTAACTATACAGTTAACGAAACAGTACCTCTCTAGTCGGACAAAATGTCATAAAATTTTTAAACTATTACAATTTACATGATTTACATGATATAGACCTCAGGCGTGCCAGTATCATGAAGAATCGTTTCCGATTTCGTTTGGTCCTCTATATTTTGGTTATTTTCTGTATCGCACAGTACATTTTCGTTGTCTTTGTCATTTACATGCCCTAAATCGCGTAAACATTCATCCCACATTTGATAAAATTCTTTTTTAATTGGATCTACTAATTGAGATTTGTTGGTGATGTAAACATAGTTCCAGTGGTCTGAGGAACGATCGTTGCCCCAGTTTAGTGTGCCTGTCATCAGAACTCGATCGTCAACTAAACAGAATTTGTGTTGCATCTTGAATGGCTCTGTGATTTTGTATTTTATTTCAGCTCCTAGAACAAGTTTGTCATATTTTAAGATACCAATATAACACGATTCTGATAAACTTTAAATGAACTGTTATAGTCGCGTGTATCCAACAGAACGAACTTGGAATTCCCAGTTTTTAAAGGGTTTGAAAATTATTCATTTCTGACGAAGACAGTGTTTGTAAATTTTTTCCTGCATAAAAAAAATTTAAATACAAATACTTAAATCTATACTTATCGTAAAGTCCTTACCCGCTTCCTTAAGTTCCTTTATAAAGAACTCGTTCGACTCGTTGCATCTATGCTGGTCGACTATGATGCGAATTGTGATATTTTTCTTCTTTAATATATTAATCAATCGTCCCTGAATTGCCGCGTTGTGGATACCAGGCATGCACACGTTAACGTTTGATTTAGCTGATTCTACGTAACTCATTAATTTATCAAAACAGTTGTGTGCATTATATTGCAGTTTACAAAATACCATGACTTCGTTTATTGCAGTATTCCGACTCTTGTAATAATAAGCCGCGGCGTACACAACACAAGTTATTGCAAACGCTGCCACTGACGATAGAATACGTGGATTTAATCTCATTTTAGGTGATTGAAAACATATATATTTCCGGAGACGCACTAAGACCGATCTAATAATTTTATACTTTGAAATAAAATATAGAGGTCAGTGCGTGGTGGCACCATCACCAACAGTAGTTTTTGTGTATGTTTTCCGACTACCCTCAATACGCTAAACACCTGTTAACTTGAGCATCGTAGTTAGTACATTTTAGCAATATTTCTAAATAGGTGCTAGGGCCTAGGGCCTATTTCGGAGAAAAAAATTGCGCGTAAGATTAAAAATAGATTGTAAAAATATTCTTCATAGTATGTCCTGTGAATACAATGTGTCTATGAATGAGAAATAAGTACCTATATAAGTTACTATTTCCATAACATATTTAACAACATCCATGTAGAACCACAGGAAAATAATAATTTATCATAGTGAGACTGGAATGTCCCGTCACCCGTCACCAGTGAGGTATTGTTTGGAAAACAATTTATTGTTGAGATCCGCTCAGTTACTGCAAATCTTAGCTTGTCCCGCGCTATATAGTAAAAATACTGAAAAGAACAGAGATGTACTAAGCAATTTATGAAAATAATAACTAATATTGGGCAAAATAATGGATTTAACAATAGACTTGGTCCCGAACTGAAAATTAAAAAAAAATGAAGAAATTAAAATGAAAACTTAGATTTGATCTATTTTATTACTAAGCATGGAAATAATATGAAGACTTGGCTTAGGCATAACGTATTGAATTTCATTGCAAACACTATTTTAATGACGAGGCTGTATAGGCTATAACTCTTTGCCTTCCCAATAAAAAGGGAAAATTAAAAAAAAACAATAGTTATGGCGCGAAAACAGAGAAACCATGGACAGATGTTTTTGTGGTTGTGTTTAGACCAATTTAATTTCATTATTTAAAATAATCACTGATGACGGGATTTATTAATGGTGAATAAAATTTTATTGTATTATTTAAAATAAATCTGATATAATCATGGGTATCACGGGTTTGATACCGTTTTTAGAAAAGGCATCAAGACAAGCAACTATTAGTGAATTTAGTGGTTGTACTGTAGCAATTGATTCATATTGTTGGCTACATAAGGGTGCTTTTGGATGTGCAGATAAGTTAGTGCGTGGAGAAGAAACTAACGGGTAAAGTTTACATATAAATGAGCTTCATAGTAATTCTAAGACAAAAGTATATTATCAAATATTATGTTATAAATAATACCAATTTTTTTAGGCACGTAACATATTGTTTGAAATATGTGAATATGCTTTTATCATATAATATTAAACCAATATTAGTATTTGACGGAAGGCATCTCCCTGCAAAGGCAATGACTGAATCCAAAGAAGAGAGTAAGTTATTATAATATTTATTTTTGGAATGTAATTATCTGTGAGCCTAAATATAGTGGACAATCTCAATGGAGAGCAGCCATATAAACAGCAGATGTTATATTGCACAGGAGTTTGTGTCCAAGATGCATTCTCTGTTCCTTCATTGTTATGTCTGGGGACACAGTTCAACATGGGCAAAGAGAGATCAAGCTTAGAATTGCTTTACATGCTTACCAAGGCACGGGGGTATCATACCACCAACTTTCACACCCAGAGCTGCGATTGTGTAATTTTTAAGATAGAAAAATCCTGTCGCAATTTTTTTCCCCGACCTGGGATTCAAAGCCAGGACCTCAGTGATGTCATACTCATACTATGTATTATAATTACACCACCAAGGCAGTCAAATTAGTCTTTAGATAGTATGTGGGCTTGTGTGCGGTGGTAAAATGATAATGGGGCAACCAAACACTACCCTCTTCTAGCAATTGGGCAAAGATCTCAGCAAATATGTCTCCGAAAACCTAGCATAAGTTAAAGTCACTACTGGTTGTCAGGAGATATGTGATGTCATCCTGAGTTCGATTCCTACATTAGACTTTCCTTGCAGACAGGCAAGTGATATTATCAATTTGAGATTCTAAATGTACTAAGAAAATAATACTTCAATTTAAACTCCACTAATATGACATTGTTTTATGGTACCTCCATTAATTATTAGCTAAGACAGGACATAATATAAAAACTTTAATATGCATAAATATTGTGGAATAAAGAAGCAATTAATGTAATTTTTTTCTTAATGTCTTTACAGGTCTCGTAATGGGGCAAAAAAACGTGCTGCAGAATTGTTAAGTCTTGGAAAAGTTAGTATCACTGTTACACATAAAATACATAAGTACCATAATTCCACAGTTTTTAAATATATAGTACAAGAACATTTAAACTGTATGTGTCTAGTTTTTAATTATTTCATATTTCCAAACTTAATTTATAAATATTTATAATATGCTATTTCCAGTAACTGCCTCGGTGGCGTAGTTGTACTGCATGCGCGGTACGGCAGCGCTCTGAGGTCCTGGGTTCGAATCCCAGGTCGGGCAAAAGTGATATTTGGGTTTTTCTGCACAGTATTAGCCCGGAGTCTGGAATTTGTGCCCGATATGGCGATAGGCTCGCCCCCTATCACATCATGGGACGGAACACACTTGGCGAAAAGTGGGTGCTATAGTTGCGCCTCTGCATACCCCTTCGGGGATAAAATGCGTGATGTTGTGTGCTATTTCCAGATAAGCGAAGCTCAATCATTAATAAGACGTAGCATAGATATCACTCATGCTATGGCTCTGGCACTCATCAAAGAATGTAGAAACATGAATGTCGACTGCATAGTAGCACCTTATGAAGCGGATGCACAACTTGCCTACCTCAACATCAAGAATATTGCTCAACTAGTCATTACGAAGACTCTGACTTGATATTATTTGGATGCAATAAAGTGAGTTGTTTAATCAACTTGGTTTAAAAATCTGAGGATGTGTTAGAAAAATGAAGTATAACTAAGTGAACTAATGGCCAATTTAAATAAATAAACCCAACTTTGAATGATTCCCAAGAAAAACCCAATCAAAATCTATAAACATGTCAAGTTTGCAGTATTCTGATCAGTCATATTTGCTATACATCTGAAGGTAAAATGAGGTATTATTTGAAAGTGGTTGTAATTAATTACACAAAAGAAACTCAAAAAATGTAATTTTCAGGTATTTTTCAAAATGGACCTTGAAGGCAGAGGCACACTTGTCGACACTATAAAGCTGCCATTAGTAATGAAGTGTCCAATAGAACACTACACATTTGACAAGTTTAGGAGGATGTGTATCATGTCAGGATGCGATTATTTGGCTTCTTTGCCAGGCATAGGACTTGCTAAGGCGCGTCAGTTTGTCACCACCACGCAAGATCCCAGCTTTGCCAATGTAAGTATGAAATACCATTCACATACTCTTGATATTTCAACAATAAAAAAGTCTTGTATTGTTCATTTCTCTATCTGGACCCTACACCCCACTTTATTTATCATTGCAATGAGGTCACTGACATATCCCTATAAAAAAATATAAAAAGCCATGAGAGACTAATTTTCCCAACATGCAAAGCCTATGTTTTGGTATTTCAGGCCCTTAGGAAAGTTCCCAGTTTCTTCAAGCGACCATCCCTAATAGTTACAGATGATTACCGAGAGAGTTTCTTGAAAGCAGAAGCTACATTCAAACACCAGTATGTTTACGACCCAATAGATAGAGCTATGGTGAGATTGACAGACCCTGACGATGAAGGTAATCTAGTAAAATTGGTGTCTAAAGATCTTTAAATACTTATGTGATTAAGAAATGCATTTCATCTTACTTCATATAAAAAAAATCTATTTCATTTCCACAAATTTTATTTCATATAATACATTTGAATTGTAAGATCTATGATCATACTGACAGTCTCAAATTTTCCTAATCTCCATCATCGGCTACCATCAATATAAAGTTTTCCCTAAAATGAGCAAATTTTACCTGTTAGACTATATTTTACTGACTAATATATATTTTTGCAGACATTGAAAAAGCATTATGTGTTAATGCTGGTGAATTATTAGACCCAGATATCGCTTTTCAATTGGCGTTGGGAAATTTGGACCCCTTTACCTTGGAGAAAATGGATGACTGGCATCCAGACCATCGAAGTGTGGATGTGAGTTGAATATACTATTTATTGTAGTTTACATATGAGTTAAGAAGTTAACTGGTAGGATATTGACTTTTGTGATGTTGGTATCCTCATAAGTACAAGAATATATGGTAGAAAGTTAAGCCTTTGTCTACTTGGTCAGAGTAATATTTTAATCGAAATTAGGCTTATCGTTAACAGTATATTCAAAAATTATCAGATTTATACATAATATTTATAAATTAATAATTATTATGCCTCTTATTTGTTATACACTTCTTACTAGAAATACGTTAAGTTACATTATATTTTTAAGTGTTGTTGCTGTGCCTAGGTCTCCTGGAATTACATTGTATTGTCCATTTTTAACCTAATTTATTTTTTATGTTTGTATTTTTGCATTCTGTGTTTGCTTGTGGAACTTATCCTTACCTAGCGTGTAAGTTTTATATTTTTTGTATAATTGTTACAACTGTAAGCAAACCTAAATAAATAAATAAATAATTTATCATCTTATGTAAAAAGATATGCACATAGGATGCAAAATAAAGCATTTTGTTACTACGCCAATAATTTATATTCATATTTACAGACACAATCCATAAAGACTGGCAGTTGGAAACAGAAGCTATCCAAACATCCAAGTATATGGTCAACAGAATATAGAACATATCTCGACAATCACTGCCCATGGAAGAAGAAAGTAAAGAAGCTTGAGCCGATTATAGCGAAACCCCAGACGAGGCCGCGGCAAAATGTCCATCTAGTGAGTAGGAATGTGCCGGAAACGCAGGACGAGAGGTAAATAAGGCAAACCAAATGTATCCTTGGGTTTCTATTAGAAATTTGACAGAAAGTATTATGTGGAAAAAATTGAGTGTTACCGTTTTGTAAACGGATGAAAGGCGTTCTGTTATTAACGTGCACTTCCAAATGATGGTGCTGTATTACACAGTTTTTGCAAATAATTCCATGCTATCTTTTCCTTGTACCGGAAACAGTTCCCAAGTTCCATTCAGTTAAATACAAATAGTTAAGCAGTCAGTAAAAAAGACGAATCTTATTTTTTTTTTATAGAACTTTTATGTAGAATCAACCGTTTTCCTTATGACGGCAGTAAGGCGTTGTAGGACGCCGTGTCTTTTTTATGGGCGCGGCAAAAAGATTCAATTACTCCTGATGGTAACCGTAGTGGGGTCCACTAACTCTTAGCGGGCATATACATGTAAAATATAATTATAAAGTTCCATTATTAAATTTACAACACGATTTTTGTGTGAAACAAATTATTTTTCTTCTTGTTTTTTTAGTTTATCAGTAGAAGCTTTGAGCCAAATGTACATGATACCTGCTAGCAAAAGGCAAAAACTTGATCTGAATGACGAGAATGGTATGACCCAAACAGATGACGAAATGTTACAAGAAATAACACAAAAGGAAAAATCACCGATACTTGAAAACAAGCAGAGGTCCTTTAAGAAATTTATGAGTAATGGCCTTGAAAAACGCCTTAGTAAATTCCTAAAACAATAATAGGTAATAATGTAGTTGAGAGTAAATTTTTCAACAATTCTGATAGCGGAATAGTTATCATGGAGAGCGAAGATATAGAAGATACTAGAACAACCAGAAATCCATTCAAAATAAAAATTGAATCTCAAAGTTCTGGTTTTGATACACAATGTTCCGAAATACCAGATTCGCAATTTTCTGATATGCCTGAATCTCAATTACCATTATCTCAAAAGGAAAACATAGACAATAGCCCAACAAAAAGGCCAATAAGTCCAATATTGGACCCAAGTCCACATCGCAATCCATTTAAAACATTGACAAAAATGCCCACATTTGATGTAAATACTCAGGATTCTGTGATTGAAGACACTTTTTCTGTGGGCTGTTTGGATGCTCCTATAGATTCACAGGTTGGTATGAATATAATAGATTCAAATAATTTGCATGCTAGGTAAATATTAAAGATAAAATGCTTTATGCTTATAATAATATCTATATCTCTTCAAAGAGGGGAGCGTGTCTTCCTAGAACCGCGTGACCATGTAAAGGGGATTGTTAATGTAGGTTTTGCCAATCGATTTCTATCACTCGAGAGCAGTTATTTTTGTTTGTATGAAAGGAACCATATATCCTTCTGTATTCCTGACAATCAATATACAAAATTATATGATCACCGTCTTGAGTAGTAAAAGCGTTACAAATAAACAAACTAATTTTTATATTATTAGGATACAGTGGCGAAGCGTCCATACAAGCCGATTCCTACCGGGTTACCTTTTGTAAATTAATTAAAAATAATAAAAGAAAAACATAACAGTATAACTAGAATAAAACTAGTATATTAAACAAGTCATCTTATACTTATTCCATTAAATCAATACTTCAACGATAATGGTACATAGTTCATATTATCAATTCGTTAAATCGTAACTCGTGCGCAATGCTTGCGCCTTATAGTGTTCGAAGTGAACCCGGCCGCGCATAGCTTCCTTCGCGATATTGTTGTCTCTTTCACACGCAGCGCGGTGTCTTTGTCTAATCTTTTGGAAGTGACGTAAAAATACATGTGTGCGTGCGTGTCTGTGTACTTCAGGGTAACCCGAGAATTTGCGGCTTCATGTTGAGCTATTGGCGCGAAATATATTTAATAATTTAGAATGTATAATTAGTGTTTGTGCGTTATTAATTCTTGTTGGACTCTTTTAGGTACCTATGTTCAAAATATATGATTATTTTGTAAATTCAGAGACTAGACATATATGTTAGGAGGAAATTATTAAGTATTATGATATTTTACTGATTTTAATTTATTGTGAACAGCGTATTATTATATTATGTTAACTGTAGAAAAAAATATTTTTTGAGGTTCCCTTTTGAAAATGTTCACCCTTCGCCACTGTTAGGATACTTGGTAATTCCCCTGACTTCCTCTTCCTTGCATTGAAGAGAAGGGAAGTATGAGGATTTTTACTTTACACTGCAAAGTGGTATGACAAAATATATTGGCACCCCCGATCTATATCATAAACCGGCCTTTATATATATTTTTTTTATTCGGTTCGGAAAAGTGACCCCACTGCATCTGATGGTAAGTGGAATGTCTACTCAGATGATTACCCCTCGGTAGTCGACACAATTATGACGGCCTGTTGGAACCGGATATACAGGCTGATCCCGGAACGCGACACACTTACGTGGGCCGCTATGGCGGGTTTTAACACGTTGTGTACGGTGTTTGCTATCCGAGCGGATATATAATATATCTACCAACAAATATTTACGAATACGTGATGAAAATATAAAGGACATTGTCGAAAACGGCCCCAGAACCAACAAAGGTGTGACTAGCACCATAATTATTTATGTATTTTTTTATATTATTTGCAAATATGTGTATAAAACGGACAAGCTGCTAGCTACATCCAAAATGAATATATAAAAGTATTGTAACGACTTAAAGTCAAAGTCGCCGACATGTTTACAACTAATTGTGTATAGAGATGTACCGGTTTGACAAAACGATAAATCTAATTACCGACAATTAATTATTGAAACATTTTAATATATTCGATTTGTGAGGCGATATGTTCTTTAATTATTATAATAATATTTAATCGAGCAGTGGATGCGTCTCAAATAATTAAGTAGTTAGTTTTAGGACTAAATTGATTATAGATCAAGTCGTCTATGAAAAAAGTTTTTTTTTAGTTTTTAATTCATATTGATTTACTTTGTTTATTTGGATTCTATATTAGCGACCCGCCCTGGCTTCGTACAGATAGCAGACCATAATATATTATGCGAACATTTATTTTTCTGTCGTACAAAATATTTATGAATTATACATATAAAAAGTAGTGTTCTTCTCTCTCCCTCCATCCGGGGCCTCAAACTCTCTCCATATTAAATTACTATCGGATCCGCCCGTGTGAAAGATTTTCCGGGATAAGGGTCCCGCTAAATATTTTTCCGAATAAAAATAACCCTATGTTGAATAAAATCGATTTTTGTATAAATGATCGATATAATCGATCCAGAATCTAGTCGAGTAGTATCCCTAATTCTTACTTCATTTTTCAATTAAAATTAATGTCACTCACACTTCACTCATCAGAGGCAAATAAACTAGACTCTCACTTTCCATATAATATATTATAATTCTCTGACTCTCACTATATCATTGACGATTCGGCTATTATAAAGACTCTGTGCGATTGATTACGATATCGACATACACTGGCTGTGATTTTGGACTTTGTGAACTGATGTAACAATTTACCTGGCATTGATAACGGATACGAAATGGAAATTGCTTTTTGCATTAATTGTGGCTCTGCTGGCGGATCCATGGTGTTGGAGAACGAGCAGATTCGCCATTGTATACAACAATGGACAGCGCCTCGTTTGGTACGCACATTTTCTTTAATCGTACAAGTTTAACTGCCGCCAAACTTCTAGTTCGCTCCTCAGTTCCTGTTCTTGGTAACTACGTTGAGACAGCAAACAGAGTCTGTATACTACCTACTACACACTTTAGCATGTGGCTGTGGCAACTTAAGAGCAAACTAGCAAGTATATTGTTGATTAAAAATGTGTGTCATATGCTTGAAGGTTTCTTACATTTAATTCAGCTGGATGATTTGTATACATAAATCTGCTTTCCGTGTGACACAATATTAATATATTGCCATTCTAATTTGAGCATAATGTGTTTGTTTTTTTTTTCAGGTTGTAGCCCTTGATCTTATATGTACAGCATGTTAGACCACGGCCCAAGAGCCTATACATACTTCAGCTGTAACAATGTTAGTAGAAGCTGCGTGCTCTGTAATAGAATGTTGGAACTCCGGACTCCGGTGATTGTGATTGGCAAAACTGAATTGATAAATAATACCATAACAACAACCCTCTTGCACAATACTCAGATAATATTTTATAAAACAATGTAGGTGATGATGAAATAAATAATATGAACTAAAAATATTTTTTTATTTGTTTAATTTAATCCTACATGCCCTAAAAGTCTACCAAAAGTGTGTAAAATATGCCATGCTTCTGATGAAGCGTGAATGCTCAACAGTGCGCCTCTGTCTGTCTTTTTTTCGGGGGAATACGTACGACGTACGTATATATAGAAAATACATAAAATCTGAAGGGTACTCTTAGAGGATGTAAATACTATAACTACATAATTAGGTACCTTTTTAACTTATAAAAAATTATATGAATCAAGTCTTAAAATAGCCTGATTTAAGTAAAAAATAACACCGGTCAACACGATTTTTGAGTCTGGTTCCTGAATGTGAAATTTTGGTTTCTCCTATGTTACAAATAAATAAAAAAATAACTGTTCCGATCAAAGTTTGCTTTTGTAGAACTAAAGCAATTTTACTGAGTTTCAAAAAACACATACAATTTTTTATACTTTCTCTGTAATTTTATTTAAAATAACGATAAAAAAAAGTTTTTATTGAACATCAAAGTCTTTTTTATACAAGAATTATGACTAATAATAGCAAACAAATAGAAAATAACAAAAAATCATGGTCAAAAATGTTTTTTTTTAATGGATCTTTTATGTTTGTGTGCGTATTAATCCCCAAATGTAATCTCCCATCATACTCTCGTTGTACTGCCCTTGGTAATGTCGTTTAAACTCCATCACATCTTGGTAAAAACGTTCTCCCTGCTCCTCTGAATAGGCACCTATATAATCTTTAAATTTGTCCAGGAGAGCATGTAGCATATGGAGTTTATCGGACATTCCGCAGTCCATCAATTTAAAACTTTCAAGCATAGTTTCAATGAACTCTTCATAATTGTCGACTCTGTGATTTCCAAAAAAACAATGGACTACTGCTTTCAGACGCTTCCAGGATTATTTTTCATGAGCAATAAGGAATTTTGTGAAATCATCGCTGCTCATTATTTGTTTTATTTGTAGTCCAACGAAAATACGAGTTTTAACTTTAGCTTCAGATAATTTGGGAAAAAATCTCTTTAAATATTCAATAGCTTCAGAATTATGATCTAGAGCTTACACAAATTGTTTCATTAGCCCTAACTTTATATGTAACGGTAGCATCAATATTTATTTAGGCTCTACTATTGGTGTCACTTTCACATTATATTTTCCAATTTGAAATTAACACAAGCACCGTGAGGCACCCATTTCTTATCTTGATTCCGTATTTTGAGGTTATAATAAGCGTCATAGGCTTCGCAATGCTTCAAAATCGTTGCCAAAGCAATTTTTTTGCTTCTTACTTTAATAAATTGACCGCAAATAAAACAGAATTAATCAACATCCTATTTACACTTTCTTGGTGCCATTTTCTAACCAAGCACGACATAAAAGTCGGTTGTTACAACTCGAATATACTTTATTTTAAATAGTAATAGACTAGTAAACACTAACTACTGCCGTTCAGACATAATTCACAATTTACAATTAAAATGATCAAAATGCTGCCGCCTGTGCTCATGAGAATCAATTAAAATCTTCAAAACGTACTTATCAACATAAATCAGACAAAAGCAAACTTTAAGAGTTAAAATGGATATCCGAGTATTTTTCGATGTTTGGAATCAGAATTCAAGCATTAGAACAGAAACACAAAAAAAAATTTTTTTTTGTCGACTTGTGTAATCAGACACCTACATTGTGATTAATCTTTAGGGCTTATATATATTAGATAGGTAGTTATATCAATAAAAAGCATATTTAAAGCGTAAATGATAGGACTATAAATCTACCTTGAACATTGAAAAGGTTTCAATGTTTACTATCAATTATAACCTCAAAGTCTCATCGTTTTTTTGGATTGATGCGATATCCCAGCTTGTCCGTTTTATAAATAATATGTCATGAGAATTTATTAATGATTCTAAATATTACAAACATTTTTCCATTGCTGTTGGTTCCAGGGCGAATTATGTATGGGCACAGAACAATGTCCTTTCTAATCCCAGCCACAAAATTGTATATGAATATTTTACATACATACATAACATCACGCATTTTATCCCCGAAGGGGTATGCAGAGGCGCAACTAGGGCACCCACTTTTCGCCAAGTATGTCCCATGATGTGATAGGGGGCGAGCCTATCGCCATATCGGGCACAAATTCCAGACTCCGGGCTGATACTGAGCAGAAAAACCCAAATATCACTTGGCCCGACCCGGGATTCGAACCCAGGTCCTCAGAGCGCTATTGTACCGGACGTGCAATACAACTACGCCACCGAGGCAGTGAATATTTTAAATAAAGATTATTATGTAAGAGCAAAAATTCGTATTACAAAATTATTCTTTTCATGGATATTCAAGTAGATTAACGCAGCTTAAATATGTAAAGCGTATTTTGCTAATAATTAAAACAAGTATGAGTATTATAATCATGAAAAAAATCTTATACAAGCATACAGGAGAGACACTGCGAGTAGACAATGGATATTAACGTGGTAAAATTTACCTTTATTATTTCAGACGACCTTCTGCGAATCTCCCGTAAAAAGTAGTCAAGCGACGACTAGTCAGAAATCGCCGCCTATATTTAATAGTCAACCCGCCAAATTCGGCGCCAAAACGAATGGTCTTAGAAAAACACCATTAAAAAAGACTGTATCTTTGCCGAGCAATCAACCCACATTGTTGAGCAAGTTTGGATTCCAGAAGAAGTGAGTAACCTTTACTAGACCTATACAGGGTCATTTTGACATTGCGTTACTAAATGAGACCATATACTTTAAAATTAAGTATATTACTGCTGTCTAGTGGTAGATCATCCATATTTGAGAGTCCGCCTGGATAGATATCACCGCAATGTCTATTTCTGCCTCCAAGCAGCAGTGTGTAGTCACTGTTGAGTTCTGGTTTGAAG
Source organism: Manduca sexta (assembly GCF_014839805.1). Lineage (NCBI taxonomy): Eukaryota > Metazoa > Arthropoda > Insecta > Lepidoptera > Sphingidae > Manduca > Manduca sexta. The sequence continues at coordinate 10,084,428 of NC_051129.1, forward strand.
GACATTCTAGCCAGTGTAACGACTGGACATAATGAGACTTAACATCTCACGTCTCAGGATAGCGAGCGCAGTGGAATAACAAACAATACTTTGTAATTCAAGGTTTTGGTGTTTCTACTGTTTATGGTCGGTCGTATCGCTTACCATCAGGCGAACGGCAAGCTCGTCTCGTCATACAAAGCAATAAAAAAATAAATATATAGATAATAAGATCTATCTTTGTAAATGAAAGAAAAGATTACAGCGCCTTCTTAGCTTTTTTAGATATCTTTATATTAAAAATATCAAAGAATATCATTGTTTTTTATTGTATAAAACTGAATTATAAAAGTTATTTTTTTATTTTCAGACCTGTGTTAAGAAAAAGTTGAAGAATTTTACAACGATAAAGAAGTGTGCATTATTTAAGTTTTAAGCATTTGAAGAGTACATTTATTTATATTTAATGACTAAGTAAACCATACTTGGTAATGTGTTATAATTATGATTGAATTTGTGATAGAAATAATGATGTGATATATTTTTAATGTGTTTGTTTTATTTTATTGAGGGAACTTCTAGAAAGTAGAATGCTCAGCAATGGCTCAGTATATGTTTAATACACGACCAATATTATTATTTATTAATTTATTTATTTGAACAGCCAACAAAACATACATCTTACATAGTTTTTTTTTAACTATATAACTAACTTTTATTATACTACAAATTAACTTTATTATAAATACCAAGAAGATTGGAAAATTTCAAATTATTATTCGATGGATTACTCGACGTTTATAGAAACTAGGGTGTACCTAGGGCCTTCTTAGCGGAAGCGGATGTAGAAGCGAAACTCTTCGCCTAGGCTGGGGTGGGAAGGTCAACGGACACGGAGGCGAAGGTCTAATTAGAAGTGTAAAAAGTATAAATTCATAGATTTATTAAGGTAATAGGTAGTCAAAAAGGTTTATTTCAAATACATGTAAGTTCTTATATGTATAGTACACAGCATAGCTTGCCATAGACAGGCCCTATATCTAAATTTGTTGGGGCTTCGGGCCAGTGCGAACTTTTGGGCGCCTGCTTAGTTAAATGTAGGTGCCCATACCGAGAGGGGGCCCCAAAACTCGGGGGCCCCGTATCACTGATACGGCGGTAGCTATGCCCCTGATGGTACACTTAAAGAAACTAGTAATCACTCGTAATCAAAATAAGTTATTAGTAATAAAAATTCAGAAGTCGGAATGGGCAGCATCTACCTCATATGTAAAAGTCGAACGCTATGCAGGGCTTCCATTTTTATTATTTGTTCATACAACCACTTTTAGATATGAGATATATTCTTATATTCTTGAAATACGTACTTATTTAAAATTCAATCTAAAAGAATATGAAACAAACAACAACGTCGCCCCAAGCTTCTTGTTATCAGATCGGTATCAGAACCTGTCTTTCACAACCGAGTATTCAATTTGATTCTATTCTACGAAATTGTTTAACGTAATTATTAAAATGATAATGTTGCTAGATACATATGAATTCTATCATACCTAGGTAAGTACTTGTTTTTGTGTTTTAAACCAAAAATTGCAGATAATTACGCTATTATACAAGTTAGTGTTTTTTTAAATTGAAACCGACACTTAAAACAAACAATAACTTTCTTTATATACATATTCTAAAACCGTAATGGCAAATATTACAGCTAACTATAACCATTAGTTAAAATTGTTAACTTGTAATCGAAGCTCCGTCAATATGGATCTGATTCAGAAATAGCATAGTTTTAATTTATTTACTTAAAGTTACAATTTTCATAAAACTTCAGTTTTACTTTTTCTCCTTTACGAAGTTAAAGCATTTCCATCGAGATTTCTGATTCATTCCTCCTTTAATAGCTGGTTATAACAAAGTTACAAGACACGTACACAAATTACACACATTAAAACGTCAGCGTATGCGTGTTATCGCAACATAAACCAATTTAAAATTAATCTGATAAACCGACGTCCAATAATGCGTTTTAACAAGGGTACAACATTTCTTATTGCGGGGTTATTTGTAACAAAAGATCAAGCGATAACTGCACACTTGATTACTGAATTATAATTTTAAACATTACATACAATATTGGCTGTGATTACATCTGTTATTAGATTTTTGGATAGTGATGATTTTCGTAATAAAAACAAATTGGTAGAGATAAGTCATCTTTTTATTTGAGGATGTAATTTTTTTTCTATTATTTCGTTTTGTTACAGGGTTTCACTGACCGAATGCTGGCTAAGTTGAAATTAAAGTAGAGTCTTAAAATTACAATATTATTAGTTATAATTTGATACATTTATTATTCAGAGCGCACATGACATTTCAAGCTGAAGTTAAACTAAACAGTCAGTTACATCATTAAATTGATTTTGATTGGCTATAAAAGCATTCCACATATTCAATTCCGCCATGTCCCTGCGGCACGAGCGTTCCAAGACGTCGCTAATTTAATAAAAGGACATTGTCGAAAACGGCCCCAGAACCAACAAAGGTGTGACTAGCACCATAATTATTTATGTATTTTTATACTATTTGCAAATATGTGTATAAAACGGACAAGCTGCTAGCTACATCCAAAATGAATATATAAAAGTATTGTAACGACTTAAAGTCAAAGTCGCCGACATGTTTACAACTAATTGTGTATAGAGATGTACCGGTTTGACAAAACGATAAATCTAATTACCGACAATTAATTATTGAAACATTTTAATATATTCGATTTGTGAGGCGATATGTTCTTTAATTATTATAATAATATTTAATCGAGCAGTGGATGCGTCTCAAATAATTAAGTAGTTAGTTTTAGGACTAAATTGATTATAGATCAAGTCGTCTATGAAAAAGTTTTTTTAGTTTTTAATTCATATTGATTTACTTTGTTTATTTGGATTCTATATTAGCGACCCGCCCTGGCTTCGTACAGATAGCAGACCATAATATATTATGCGAACATTTATTTTTCTGTCGTACAAAATATTTATGAATTATACATATAAAAAGTAGTGTTCTTCTCTCTCCCTCCATCCGGGGGCCTCAAACTCTCTCCATATTAAATTACTATCGGATCCGCCCGTGTGAAAGATTTTCCGGGATAAGGGTCCCGCTAAATATTTTTCCGAATAAAAATAACCCTATGTTGAATAAAATCGATTTTTGTATAAATGATCGATATAATCGATCCAGAATCTAGTCGAGTAGTATCCCTAATTCTTACTTCATTTTTCAATTCAAATTAATGTCACTCACACTTCACTCATCAGAGGCAAATAAACTAGACTCTCACTTTCCATATAATATATTATAATTCTCTGACTCTCACTATATCATTGACGATTCGGCTATTATAAAGACTCTGTGCGATTGATTACGATATCGACATACACTGGCTGTGATTTTTTGGACTTTTGTGAACTGATATAACAATTTACCTGGCATTGATAACGGATACGAAATGGAAATTGCTTTTTGCATTAATTGTGGCTCTGCTGGCGGATCCATGGTGTTGGAGAACGAGCAGATTCGCCATTGTATACAACAATGGACAGCGCCTCGTTTGGTACGCACATTTTTCTTTAATCGTACAAGTTTAACTGCCGCCAAACTTAAAAGATTGCGTCGTCGATATATTTGTTTTAGCTGTCATTAATTTATTGTTGGATCGGACGGACGTTCACAATCTTTTCGCTAGCTATTTTTGTGTTCTTGATTATTTGTTAATTTGATTCAAATTATTCTCTTTTGTAAATAAGTACAGTTTTTGTTATAAGTAATAATGACTATTTTAGTTTATGTTAATTTTTCTAATAAATAAATGTAAAAACCCTAAATTCAGAAGTGGGATTGTGCCACATTCTGACGCCATTTTCTAAGACGTGTATAAAATTAAAATTCTTTGTTTTTAATCCCTACTTTCTTGTTTGTTCGCCATGCCGAAGATTAAAATTAAAAGTGGAGCTAGGAATCGTGAACGTTCTTCCGTTTCGAGAATTGAGCAACAGCTTGAATCTGTAATTTCTAGAATAAATGCGTTTGAACAAAATGATTCCAGGATTCACAATGCAGATAAAACTAGCGTGTGCTCAGGTGACTTCGCGTGCACTGCAGCTACCCGCGTGACAAACCGCACGCTCGCTTACACCACCGATGCCGTGCGAGCCTGGAGGACCTGAAGCTGGAGGTTCACTACCAGCACCACCTTGCAATGTATCCCGCGCATGTAGCGTGGATGCGTGTATGCCGTTTTCCACCACCGAAAGTGTTATGAATGAGGTGACAAATAAGCTAGTAACAGTTATCAAGGCGCTTAACCCGGTAAGATCCAACCAAATATTTGTTTCGAATTTTGAGCCATCCTTACATGATTTTAATGTGTGGTGTAATGAGGTAGAAAATCTGCAAAATATTAACCGATGGGACGACCGTGAATGTTTAGCGCGTATAGGTCATTGTCTAAAGGGTGATGCTCGTGTCTGGCTTAATGAGTGGACAACTAATGATCGCTCTTGGTCGAATTTCAAGCGAAGTCGAAGTTGCAATCATTATGCTCGCGTCGAGTAGATATTGCAAATATTCTTTTCGATGTTCTAAAAACTGACTCAGATCAGTATTCCACATATGCCGAATATGCTAGACCTTCGTTACTACGTTTAAGATTTGTTTGGGGTTTAAGTGAGGAACTAATTTCTGCGATTATAGTGCGTGGCATAACTGAGCCTCAAATCCGGTCAGCTGTTATGAATAGGAATTTGTTACCTAGTGATATAGTTAACTTTTTATCAGTTTATATGAAACCTTATTCGAAGGCACAGATCAAAGCACGTTATAATAATAATCCTAACAATAAAAACTATTCGCACAAAAGAGATTATTCAGGTGCTAAGTCAAAATGTTTTATTTGTGGGGAGTTTGAACATAAACAGACCACTTGCTCTAAACGTTTTAAACAAATGACGAATTTGATAAAAATCAGTTGTCAACTTTGAAGCGGTTTTATACAGATAGCTCAGTATCAAGGTCTGAACCGTGTGGTTTTTGCAAAAAGATAGGTCATAAGGTCATATTGAATCACGCGGACAATCTAATGTTATTTTTATCGCGAAGCTGTAAATGAATACAAGTTTAATGATATTGCAACTGCAATGATTCAAGGGGTTCCTGTAGATATTCTTATAGACAATGGTTCTCAAATCTCTTTAATAGCGGAATCGGTAACCAAACATTTTCAGTGTACCCAAACCACTCCTTTTTGTACATTGCGTGGTATTGGAAGTGAACATATTGAGTCTAGCTTTTCTACATTTACATTAACTGTTGAATTTCCTGAGATTACACTTGATGTAGATTTCCATATGGTGCCCGATCGATATTTGAGTATTCCTGTAATACTGGTACCGATGTACTTAATAGAGAGGGTGTGGTCTATACCCGAATGCGAGGTGCTCAAAGTTTAACGCGATCCAAGACAGTTTTTGATGTACAATTGAGTGTGTATCAATTCAACATTAATACTGCTGTTATTGGTATTGAGAGAGAGCATTTGCTTTCTGTAATTAATGAATTTTCTAATTTTCTCATTACTGGTACGACCATTACTACCGTTATCACTGGATCAATGCATATTCGATTGCACAATAAAACACCCACAGTTTTTATAGACCATACAAAATGTCCTATCATGAGAAAGTACGAGTCCGAGAGATAGTTAAAGATTTGCTCGACAAAGGATAATTAGAGAACTGGAATCTGAGTTCTCTAGTCCCATTCTTCTTGTGAAGTTGATAGACGGTAGTGACAGAACGTGTGTGGACTTCCGTGAATTAAATGCAAATACTGTTAGAGATCGCTATGCGCTACCACTTATTAAAGACCGTATAGATCGTTTGGATAAGGCCGTCTATTTTACGAGCCTTATTGACATGGCTACAGGCTTTCATCAAATTAAAATGAATAGCGAATCAATTCAATATACGGGCTTCGTAACGCCTGAACGGCATTGCGAGTATCTTAAAGTGCCGTATGGACTTGCCAACGCCCCTGTCGTATACCAACGTATTATAAGTAATACTCTACGACCTAATGATTTCTTATGTTTACGCAGAATGAGCTCACAGTGTCTTGCAAGTCTAGCAGCCGGTCTTTTGGGTCCCGATTTAATTAAATGTAGAACTGGATCCCAGGCTTGTGCAAGCTTCTAACCATCTTCCCTATGGAATTCTACGACCTCTTATTGAATCTGGCAAGGTGCTTGTACATATCAATGATGTATTAGTACCAAGCATGACGGTCGAGGAAGGTTTGCAAACTCTCAGAGAGGTATTAAGGACTTTGATTACTGCAGGTTTTTCCAATAAATCTTAAGAAGTGTACTTTTATTACGAAGGAGATGGAATATTTGAGTTGTACAATAAGTTTCGGTCAGGTAAAGCCGAGCGCGTATAAAATCGAAGCTCTAGTTAAATCTTGTATACCTAACAATGTTAAGAAGGTGAGACAATTTTTAGGTCTTGCTGGAGATAAGTACATACCTGGATATTCATTGCGAACGGGAGGTATCGCTAATCTATTCCGCAAAGGTGTGCAATTGTAATGGAGGTGGAAACTGCCCATTTAACAAACACTTATATGTTTTAGGTATCATCGACAGCCCCCTTTGCAGGGAATGTCTGTCGGATGACGAAACAGCCTCCCATGTTATCCTGGAATGCGGAGGAGTAGCTGCACAGCGGGCTGAAATCCTCGCCACACCGGGGTCACTCCGAGAAGCCTGTGGAGGAACCATGAAGATCCTGCGCTTCTGGAAGGAGTGGGGCTGGCTAGACCCAGAGCCGGCATTCTGCGCACAACGGCCCGATCTACTATGCGCTAAGTGTATTTCGAGTATCCCGAGGGCTCTACTCATAGTGTAATGCATCCTGAGGGCTCTGCATTTGTGGTACGCTCCGCACCCAAGGGGCGGCGGATGTAGTACTGATAACGCACCCTGAGGGCTCTGCGTTCGTTGGGTGTACATCCCGAGGGCTCTGTACATCCATATTTACTAGTAACCTGAGGGCTCTGCTAGTGTAGTTCTGAGATATCCTGAGGGCTCTGTCTCTTACTTTGCGTTTCTTGAATTGTATATCCCGAGGGCTCTGTACATTCATACTATCTAGTAACCTGAGGGCTCTGCTAGTGTAGTTCTGAGATATCCTGAGGGCTCTGTCTCTTACTTTGCGTTTCTTGAATTGTATATCCTGAGGGCTCTGTACATTCATACTATCTAGTAACCTGAGGGCTCTGCTAGTTTAGTTCTGAGATATCCTGAGGGCTCTGTCTCTTACTTTTTAACCATTTATTAAGTGACTTTTCTAATATATAAAAATGTGTTTTAAAGGTGATGAGGATGAGATCGAAGATCACAGAACGAGTGGAAGCAACGTTGAAAGTTCGTTGCAAGAAGTTGGGTTCATGTTGACAAGTTGCAGCGGTCATCCAGCCCAAGCCACAATACGGGCGAGGACGCACCTTCTTCAGGAGAGGCCGAGTTAGCAAATTCTTCTAGAAGACCGGGAGGCGTAGTTTAGCTGCAACTATAACGTAGGATTATATCCTCTTTGGTTTAAAATGGCCAGCTCGCGCGGACCATTGCGTCGTCGATATATTTGTTTTAGCTGTCATTAATTTATTGTTGGATCGGACGGACGTTCACAATCTTTTCGCTAGCTATTTTTGTGTTCTTGATTATTTGTTAATTTGATTCAAATTATTCTCTTTTGTAAATAAGTACAGTTTTTGTTATAAGTAATAATGACTATTTTAGTTTATGTTAATTTTTCTAATAAATAAATGTAAAAACCCTAAATATATTATAATTCTCTGACTCTCACTATATCATTGACGATTCGGCTATTATAAAGACTCTGTGCGATTGATTACGATATCGACATACACTGGCTGTGATTTTTGGACTTTGTGAACTGATGTAACAATTTACCTGGCATTGATAACGGATACGAAATGGAAATTGCTTTTTGCATTAATTGTGGCTCTGCTGGCGGATCCATGGTGTTGGAGAACGAGCAGATTCGCCATTGTATACAACAATGGACAGCGCCTCGTTTGGTACGCACATTTTTCTTTAATCGTACAAGTTTAACTGCCGCCAAACTTCTAGTTCGCTCCTCAGTTCCTGTTCTTGGTAACTACGTTGAGACAGCAAACAGAGTCTGTATACTACCTACTACACACTTTAGCATGTGGCTGTGGCAACTTAAGAGCAAACTAGCAAGTATATTGTTGATTAAAAAATGTGTGTCATATGCTTGAAGGTTTCTTACATTTAATTCAGCTGGATGATTTGTATACATAAATCTGCTTTCCGTGTGACACAATATTAATATATTGCCATTCTAATTTGAGCATAATGTGTTTGTTTGTTTTTTTTTTCAGGTTGTAGCCCTTGATCTTATATGTACAGCATGTTAGACCACGGCCCAAGAGCCTATACATACTTCAGCTGTAACAATGTTAGTAGAAGCTGCGTGCTCTGTAATAGAATGTTGGAACTCCGGACTCGGTGATTGTGATTGGCAAAACTGAATTGATAAATAATACCATAACAACAACCCTCTTGCACAATACTCAGATAATATTTTATAAAACAATGTAGGTGATGATGAAATAAATAATATGAACTAAAAATATTTTTTTATTTGTTTAATTTAATCCTACATGCCCTAAAAGTCTACCAAAAGTGTGTAAAATATGCCATGCTTCTGATGAAGCGTGAATGCTCAACAGTGCGCCTCTGTCTGTCTTTTTTCGGGGAATACGTACGACGTACGTATATATAGAAAAATACATAAAATCTGAAGGGTACTCTTAGAGGATGTAAATACTATAACTACATAATTAGGTACCTTTTAACTTATAAAAATTATATGAATCAAGTCTTAAAATAGCCTGATTTAAGTAAAAAATAACACCGGTCAACACGATTTTTGAGTCTGGTTCCTGAATGTGAAATTTTGGTTTCTCCTATGTTACAAATAAATAAAAAATAACTGTTCCGATCAAAGTTTGCTTTTGTAGAACTAAAGCAATTTTACTGAGTTTCAAAAACACATACAATTTTTATACTTTCTCTGTAATTTTATTTAAAATAACGATAAAAAAGTTTTTATTGAACATCAAAGTCTTTTTATACAAGAATTATGACTAATAATAGCAAACAAATAGAAAATAACAAAAAATCATGGTCAAAAATGTTTTTTTTTTTAATGGATCTTTTATGTTTGTGTGCGTATTAATCCCCAAATGTAATCTCCCATCATACTCTCGTTGTACTGCCCTTGGTAATGTCGTTTAAACTCCATCACATCTTGGTAAAAACGTTCTCCCTGCTCCTCTGAATAGGCACCTATATAATCTTTAAATTTGTCCAGGAGAGCATGTAGCATATGGAGTTTATCGGACATTCCGCAGTCCATCAATTTAAAACTTTCAAGCATAGTTTCAATGAACTCTTCATAATTGTCGACTCTGTGATTTCCAAAAAAACAATGGACTACTGCTTTCAGACGCTTCCAGGATTATTTTTCATGAGCAATAAGGAATTTTGTGAAATCATCGCTGCTCATTATTTGTTTTATTTGTAGTCCAACGAAAATACGAGTTTTAACTTTAGCTTCAGATAATTTGGGAAAAAATCTCTTTAAATATTCAATAGCTTCAGAATTATGATCTAGAGCTTACACAAATTGTTTCATTAGCCCTAACTTTATATGTAACGGTAGCATCAATATTTATTTAGGCTCTACTATTGGTGTCACTTTCACATTATATTTTCCAATTTGAAATTAACACAAGCACCGTGAGGCACCCATTTCTTATCTTGATTCCGTATTTTGAGGTTATAATAAGCGTCATAGGCTTCGCAATGCTTCAAAATCGTTGCCAAAGCAATTTTTTTGCTTCTTACTTTAATAAATTGACCGCAAATAAAACAGAATTAATCAACATCCTATTTACACTTTCTTGGTGCCATTTTCTAACCAAGCACGACATAAAAGTCGCTTGTTACAACTCGAAGATACTTTTATTTTTAAATAGTAATAGACTAGTAAACACTAACTACTGCCGTTCAGACATAATTCACAATTTACAATTAAAATGATCAAAATGCTGCCGCCTGTGCTCATGAGAATCAATTAAAATCTTCAAAACGTACTTATCAACATAAATCAGACAAAAGCAAACTTTAAGAGTTAAAAATGGATATCCGAGTATTTTTCGATGTTTGGAATCAGAATTCAAGCATTAGAACAGAAACACAAAAAAAAAATTTTTTGTCGACTTGTGTAATCAGACACCTACATTGTGATTAATCTTTAGGGCTTATATATATTAGATAGGTAGTTATATCAATAAAAAGCATATTTAAAGCGTAAATGATAGGACTATAAATCTACCTTGAACATTGAAAAGGTTTCAATGTTTACTATCAATTATAACCTCAAAGTCTCATCGTTTTTTTGGATTGATGCGATATCCCAGCTTGTCCGTTTTATAAATAATATGTCATGAGAATTTATTAATGATTCTAAATATTACAAACATTTTTCCATTGCTGTTGGTTCCAGGGCGAATTATGTATGGGCACAGAACAATGTCCTTTCTAATCCCAGCCACAAAATTGTATATGAATATTTTACATACATACATAACATCACGCATTTTATCCCCGAAGGGGGTATGCAGAAGCGCAACTAGGGCACCCACTTTTCGCCAAGTATGTCCCATGATGTGATAGGGGCGAGCCTATCGCCATATCGGGCACAAATTCCAGACTCCGGGCTGATACTGAGCAGAAAAACCCAAATATCACTTGGCCCGACCCGGGATTCGAACCCAGGTCCTCAGAGCGCTATTGTACCGGACGTGCAATACAACTACGCCACCGAGGCAGTGAATATTTTAAATAAAGATTATTATGTAAGAGCAAAAATTCGTATTACAAAATTATTCTTTTCATGGATATTCAAGTAGATTAACGCAGCTTAAATATGTAAAGCGTATTTTGCTAATAATTAAAACAAGTATGAGTATTATAATCATGAAAAAAATCTTATACAAGCATACAGGAGAGACACTGCGAGTAGACAATGGATATTAACGTGGTAAAATTTACCTTTATTATTTCAGACGACCTTCTGCGAATCTCCCGTAAAAAGTAGTCAAGCGACGACTAGTCAGAAATCGCCGCCTATATTTAATAGTCAACCCGCCAAATTCGGCGCCAAAACGAATGGTCTTAGAAAAACACCATTAAAAAAGACTGTATCTTTGCCGAGCAATCAACCCACATTGTTGAGCAAGTTTGGATTCCAGAAGAAGTGAGTAACCTTTACTAGACCTATACAGGGTCATTTTGACATTGCGTTACTAAATGAGACCATATACTTTAAAATTAAGTATATTACTGCTGTCTAGTGGTAGATCATCCATATTTGAGAGTCCGCCTGGATAGATATCACCGCAATGTCTATTTCTGCCTCCAAGCAGCAGTGTGTAGTCACTGTTGAGTTCTGGTTTGAAGGACATTCTAGCCAGTGTAACGACTGGACATAATGAGACTTAACATCTCACGTCTCAGGATAGCGAGCGCAGTGGAATAACAAACAATACTTTGTAATTCAAGGTTTTGGTGTTTCTACTGTTTATGGTCGGTCGTATCGCTTACCATCAGGCGAACGGCAAGCTCGTCTCGTCATACAAAGCAATAAAAAAATAAATATATAGATAATAAGATCTATCTTTGTAAATGAAAGAAAAGATTACAGCGCCTTCTTAGCTTTTTTAGATATCTTTATATTAAAAATATCAAAGAATATCATTGTTTTTTTTTTATTGTATAAAACTGAATTATAAAAGTTATTTTTTTATTTTCAGACCTGTGTTAAGAAAAAGTTGAAGAATTTTACAACGATAAAGAAGTGTGCATTATTTAAGTTTTAAGCATTTGAAGAGTACATTTATTTATATTTAATGACTAAGTAAACCATACTTGGTAATGTGTTATAATTATGATTGAATTTGTGATAGAAATAATGATGTGATATATTTTTAATGTGTTTGTTTTATTTTATTGAGGGAACTTCTAGAAAGTAGAATGCTCAGCAATGGCTCAGTATATGTTTAATACACGACCAATATTATTATTTATTAATTTATTTATTTGAACAGCCAACAAAACATACATCTTACATAGTTTTTTTTTAACTATATAACTAACTTTTATTATACTACAAATTAACTTTATTATAAATACCAAGAAGATTGGAAAATTTCAAATTATTATTCGATGGATTACTCGACGTTTATAGAAACTAGGGTGTACCTAGGGCCTTCTTAGCGGAAGCGGATGTAGAAGCGAAACTCTTCGCCTAGGCTGGGGTGGGAAGGTCAACGGACACGGAGGCGAAGGTCTAATTAGAAGTGTAAAAGTATAAATTCATAGATTTATTAAGGTAATAGGTAGTCAAAAAGGTTTATTTCAAATACATGTAAGTTCTTATATGTATAGTACACAGCATAGCTTGCCATAGACAGGCCCTATATCTAAATTTGTTGGGGCTTCGGGCCAGTGCGAACTTTTGGGCGCCTGCTTAGTTAAATGTAGGTGCCCATACCGAGAGGGGCCCCAAAACTCGGGGGCCCCGTATCACTGATACGGCGGTAGCTATGCCCCTGATGGTACACTTAAAGAAACTAGTAATCACTCGTAATCAAAATAAGTTATTAGTAATAAAAATTCAGAAGTCGGAATGGGCAGCATCTACCTCATATGTAAAAGTCGAACGCTATGCAGGGCTTCCATTTTTATTATTTGTTCATACAACCACTTTTAGATATGAGATATATTCTTATATTCTTGAAATACGTACTTATTTAAAATTCAATCTAAAAGAATATGAAACAAACAACAACGTCGCCCCAAGCTTCTTGTTATCAGATCGGTATCAGAACCTGTCTTTCACAACCGAGTATTCAATTTGATTCTATTCTACGAAATTGTTTAACGTAATTATTAAAATGATAATGTTGCTAGATACATATGAATTCTATCATACCTAGGTAAGTACTTGTTTTTGTGTTTTAAACCAAAAATTGCAGATAATTACGCTATTATACAAGTTAGTGTTTTTTTAAATTGAAACCGACACTTAAAACAAACAATAACTTTCTTTATATACATATTCTAAAACCGTAATGGCAAATATTACAGCTAACTATAACCATTAGTTAAAATTGTTAACTTGTAATCGAAGCTCCGTCAATATGGATCTGATTCAGAAATAGCATAGTTTTAATTTATTTACTTAAAGTTACAATTTTCATAAAACTTCAGTTTTACTTTTTCTCCTTTACGAAGTTAAAGCATTTCCATCGAGATTTCTGATTCATTCCTCCTTTAATAGCTGGTTATAACAAAGTTACAAGACACGTACACAAATTACACACATTAAAACGTCAGCGTATGCGTGTTATCGCAACATAAACCAATTTAAAATTAATCTGATAAACCGACGTCCAATAATGCGTTTTTAACAAGGGTACAACATTTCTTATTGCGGGGTTATTTGTAACAAAAGATCAAGCGATAACTGCACACTTGATTACTGAATTATAATTTTAAACATTACATACAATATTGGCTGTGATTACATCTGTTATTAGATTTTTGGATAGTGATGATTTTCGTAATAAAAACAAATTGGTAGAGATAAGTCATCTTTTTATTTGAGGATGTAATTTTTTTTCTATTATTTCGTTTTGTTACAGGGTTTCACTGACCGAATGCTGGCTAAGTTGAAATTAAAGTAGAGTCTTAAAATTACAATATTATTAGTTATAATTTGATACATTTATTATTCAGAGCGCACATGACATTTCAAGCTGAAGTTAAACTAAACAGTCAGTTACATCATTAAATTGATTTTGATTGGCTATAAAAGCATTCCACATATTCAATTCCGCCATGTCCCTGCGGCACGAGCGTTCCAAGACGTCGCTAATTTAATAAAAGGACATTGTCGAAAACGGCCCCAGAACCAACAAAGGTGTGACTAGCACCATAATTATTTATGTATTTTTTTATATTATTTGCAAATATGTGTATAAAACGGACAAGCTGCTAGCTACATCCAAAATGAATATATAAAAGTATTGTAACGACTTAAAGTCAAAGTCGCCGACATGTTTACAACTAATTGTGTATAGAGATGTACCGGTTTGACAAAACGATAAATCTAATTACCGACAATTAATTATTGAAACATTTTAATATATTCGATTTGTGAGGCGATATGTTCTTTAATTATTATAATAATATTTAATCGAGCAGTGGATGCGTCTCAAATAATTAAGTAGTTAGTTTTAGGACTAAATTGATTATAGATCAAGTCGTCTATGAAAAAGTTTTTTTAGTTTTTAATTCATATTGATTTACTTTTGTTTATTTGGATTCTATATTAGCGACCCGCCCTGGCTTCGTACAGATAGCAGACCATAATATATTATGCGAACATTTATTTTTCTGTCGTACAAAATATTTATGAATTATACATATAAAAAGTAGTGTTCTTCTCTCTCCCTCCATCCGGGGCCTCAAACTCTCTCCATATTAAATTACTATCGGATCCGCCCGTGTGAAAGATTTTCCGGGATAAGGGTCCCGCTAAATATTTTTCCGAATAAAAATAACCCTATGTTGAATAAAATCGATTTTTGTATAAATGATCGATATAATCGATCCAGAATCTAGTCGAGTAGTATCCCTAATTCTTACTTCATTTTTCAATTCAAATTAATGTCACTCACACTTCACTCATCAGAGGCAAATAAACTAGACTCTCACTTTCCATATAATATATTATAATTCTCTGACTCTCACTATATCATTGACGATTCGGCTATTATAAAGACTCTGTGCGATTGATTACGATATCGACATACACTGGCTGTGATTTTTGGACTTTGTGAACTGATGTAACAATTTACCTGGCATTGATAACGGATACGAAATGGAAATTGCTTTTTGCATTAATTGTGGCTCTGCTGGCGGATCCATGGTGTTGGAGAACGAGCAGATTCGCCATTGTATACAACAATGGACAGCGCCTCGTTTGGTACGCACATTTTTCTTTAATCGTACAAGTTTAACTGCCGCCAAACTTCTAGTTCGCTCCTCAGTTCCTGTTCTTGGTAACTACGTTGAGACAGCAAACAGAGTCTGTATACTACCTACTACACACTTTAGCATGTGGCTGTGGCAACTTAAGAGCAAACTAGCAAGTATATTGTTGATTAAAATTGTGTGTCATATGCTTGAAGGTTTCTTACATTTAATTCAGCTGGATGATTTGTATACATAAATCTGCTTTCCGTGTGACACAATATTAATATATTGCCATTCTAATTTGAGCATAATGTGTTTGTTTTTTTTTTTTCAGGTTGTAGCCCTTGATCTTATATGTACAGCATGTTAGACCACGGCCCAAGAGCCTATACATACTTCAGCTGTAACAATGTTAGTAGAAGCTGCGTGCTCTGTAATAGAATGTTGGAACTCCGGACTCGGTGATTGTGATTGGCAAAACTGAATTGATAAATAATACCATAACAACAACCCTCTTGCACAATACTCAGATAATATTTTATAAAACAATGTAGGTGATGATGAAATAAATAATATGAACTAAAAATATTTTTTTATTTGTTTAATTTAATCCTACATGCCCTAAAAGTCTACCAAAAGTGTGTAAAATATGCCATGCTTCTGATGAAGCGTGAATGCTCAACAGTGCGCCTCTGTCTGTCTTTTCGGGGAATACGTACGACGTACGTATATATAGAAAATACATAAAATCTGAAGGGTACTCTTAGAGGATGTAAATACTATAACTACATAATTAGGTACCTTTTTAACTTATAAAAAATTATATGAATCAAGTCTTAAAATAGCCTGATTTAAGTAAAAAATAACACCGGTCAACACGATTTTTGAGTCTGGTTCCTGAATGTGAAATTTTGGTTTCTCCTATGTTACAAATAAATAAAAAAATAACTGTTCCGATCAAAGTTTGCTTTTGTAGAACTAAAGCAATTTTACTGAGTTTCAAAAAACACATACAATTTTTTATACTTTCTCTGTAATTTTTATTTTAAAAATAACGATAAAAAAGTTTTTATTGAACATCAAAAGTCTTTTTTTATACAAGAATTATGACTAATAATAGCAAACAAATAGAAAATAACAAAAAATCATGGTAAAAAATGTTTTTTTAATGGATCTTTTATGTTTGTGTGCGTATTAATCCCCAAATGTAATCTCCCATCATACTCTCGTTGTACTGCCCTTGGTAATGTCGTTTAAACTCCATCACATCTTGGTAAAAACGTTCTCCCTGCTCCTCTGAATAGGCACCTATATAATCTTTAAATTTGTCCAGGAGAGCATGTAGCATATGGAGTTTATCGGACATTCCGCAGTCCATCAATTTAAAACTTTCAAGCATAGTTTCAATGAACTCTTCATAATTGTCGACTCTGTGATTTCCAAAAAAACAATGGACTACTGCTTTCAGACGCTTCCAGGATTATTTTTCATGAGCAATAAGGAATTTTGTGAAATCATCGCTGCTCATTATTTGTTTTATTTGTAGTCCAACGAAAATACGAGTTTTAACTTTAGCTTCAGATAATTTGGGAAAAATCTCTTTAAATATTCAATAGCTTCAGAATTATGATCTAGAGCTTACACAAATTGTTTCATTAGCCCTAACTTTTATATGTAACGGTAGCATCAATATTTATTTAGGCTCTACTATTGGTGTCACTTTCACATTATATTTTCCAATTTGAAATTAACACAAGCACCGTGAGGCACCCATTTCTTATCTTGATTCCGTATTTTGAGGTTATAATAAGCGTCATAGGCTTCGCAATGCTTCAAAATCGTTGCCAAAGCAATTTTTTTGCTTCTTACTTTAATAAATTGACCGCAAATAAAACAGAATTAATCAACATCCTATTTACACTTTCTTGGTGCCATTTTCTAACCAAGCACGACATAAAAGTCGGTTGTTACAACTCGAATATACTTTATTTTTAAATAGTAATAGACTAGTAAACACTAACTACTGCCGTTCAGACATAATTCACAATTTACAATTAAAATGATCAAAATGCTGCCGCCTGTGCTCATGAGAATCAATTAAAAATCTTCAAAACGTACTTATCAACATAAATCAGACAAAAGCAAACTTTAAGAGTTAAAAATGGATATCCGAGTATTTTTCGATGTTTGGAATCAGAATTCAAGCATTAGAACAGAAACACAAAAAAAAAATTTTTTTTTGTCGACTTGTGTAATCAGACACCTACATTGTGATTAATCTTTAGGGCTTATATATATTAGATAGGTAGTTATATCAATAAAAAGCATATTTAAAGCGTAAATGATAGGACTATAAATCTACCTTGAACATTGAAAAGGTTTCAATGTTTACTATCAATTATAACCTCAAAGTCTCATCGTTTTTTTGGATTGATGCGATATCCCAGCTTGTCCGTTTTATAAATAATATGTCATGAGAATTTATTAATGATTCTAAATATTACAAACATTTTTCCATTGCTGTTGGTTCCAGGGCGAATTATGTATGGGCACAGAACAATGTCCTTTTGATGGGTATTCGGCAGGCAACCTGAGTTTGGTGCGCGCGCCAAATTAATCAATATAGGGTTTCGTTAAAACTCGTGGGTATAAAATTTTAATTATACGCCAAGTGGAAAATATTCAAATTAACCCGGAGACTAAACAATGGCAACATCCATTTGAAACCAATTCAGGGGCTCGCATGAACTCGGATTACATTTGTACAGTAAAATAAAGTGCCTATTACTTATGTAAATAAGCCTGGAAAATCGGTATCTATCTACTATCTACTACTTAGTGTCCGTACGTCACCTGGGTCATAGAAAATTAGCGCTGCAGTATCTGTCGTGCTGGTACTAGAACAAGGTGTTGAATGAGGGTGGTACCCATTACTAGTACAATGGGTATAATTTTGTTATATTACTTAATGATTTCTTCGAGACTGCCTCGGTGGCGTAGTTGTATTGCATGTCCGGTACAATAGCGCTCTGAGGTCCTGGGTTCGAATCCCGGGTCGGGCAAAGTGATATTTGGGTTTTTCTGCTCAGTATCAGCCCGGAGTCTGGAATTTGTGCCCGATATGGCGATAGGCTCGCCCCCTATCACATCATGGGACGGAACATACTTGGCGAAAAGTGGGTGCCCTAGTTGCTTGCGCCTATGCATACCCCTTCGGGGATAAATGTGTGGTGTTATGTATGTATGTATGATTTCTTCTATACTTACTTACTTATTAAGTATATTATTTTCAGTATATTACATACTCGTAATTAGTTTATCGAGAATCAGTAACACAATCTATTGCATTAAATTTACCATATTTTATCCCAAAAACATATTAAAATTTCGTCAATCTGGTTACCTTTTGTATTAACAAAAATTCGGCCCGTGTCGCTTACTGATACCTACTACCAGAGTCGACCGTTACAAGTGGTTACAAGCACTCCCTTTCCCACCCCGCGGCCCCGCACACGTCCCGCTCGTTCCCTGCGGCGGCGCGGGCGGTGTGCTTGATTTATCAATTCTAGAACACGTCCTAACAAATTAAATTCATGTTAAGGTCGGATACTTTTGTAGACACTTGAAGAATTCCCCAGCAACGGTTCCACGAGTATTTTGTATTCTCTACGTGATGGAGTTGCGTGAAAAATAATAAAAACCGTCGGAGTTGTCGAGATGTCAAGATGAAATGCGTCACAGATTAAACTACGGTATGTGACTCAATATTATTCCTGATTTCTTGGATATTAAAAAAGTCATCGAAGAGTCCTGGGTCAGCTTTCTATTAAGTTTTTAATTTTTAAGTGGGTGAAAATAATCGTCGGTCTAATACAACAATTCATGCCTTTTTATCCCAGAAAAGGTAGGCAGGGGCGTAACTAGGGCACCCACTTTTCGCACATGTCGGTACAAGTAATGTTTCATAATTAATTCTACACTTAGATATTGGATAATTTTTTTCACAGGTCTGGAAACCGTTTTTGAGCACGCTCAATTTTAAAATAAAATATATAATATCGACTATGTTTAATATATTATGTTCGTATCCAATTATAGAGAAAAAAAACGGTTATTTAAGTTTTATCAGCAGTTTTAATGACTTTTAGCATTTTTTTAAATAATCCAAGATTAATTGTAACAATAATGTCTATAATGACTACCATCGTACGGCCTTTGAATCACGTCTATAGTGTTTCAAATATGGCGTAAAATTATTGTTCCATTTCTCTCAGAAATATAATAAATCACAATTGAAAAGTTCGCATCGAGCGTTATACTTCTCAATTTCGATACCGACTCCGGGCCATTAATAATTGATAAATGGGAGTGAAAAAAGTTAGAGAGCATGATGGGTAACACGATATTTTCTCGGGGAGAGGCATCTAGTATTACTAGAGATAAGGGTACAGAATGATGTAGACAAGTAAATTTTATTCAGAATAAACAATAGGGTGTTTTGTTTTAACGAGTTATTTTGTGATGTTTTGTTTGAAGTTTTACTAATTTAATTTCTTTGGATATATTTCACCATTTATTAATGACTAGGAGTTGCTCGGGGCTTCGCCCGAACATAACGCCTTTTCCACCACAAAAGTTCTTAAGACAGAAACGATTTCTAGCGTCATCTGTACGATCAAAGCGTCACGTAGTTAAAAAATCAGATTAATCCCATTATTTCTCATGGGAATAAATTATCGGGATAAAAATTGCCTATATGTCATGGTAGGACATGGTCTATCCGTGTGCCAAATCTCATCCAAATCCGTTCAGCTGTTTCTGCGTTTATTAATCACAAACATCCAAACACTTTCGCATTTATAATATAAGTGACATATGTTATACGATATCGTCAATGGACGGGCTTCGTTTATACAAAAGTCAAAAATTCAAACCAGTGATTCAAGTGTTAAAAATTACTACTTACTTCCAATTAAATACATATGTTCGGAGAAAAGATACCTATATATTTTAGTCAAAAGTTCGTGGCCTTCGCACTTCGCTGACACACTATTCCAAAGATTTATGTTATATTTGATACGAAAATTGAATTATAAATATCAGATAATTCTAAGTATTTTTCAGTGAATATCTCCAATAATCCCGAAAGATAAGTAAATGTAAAACCATGAAGTTTTTTCAAATTTTTACCAACATGATTTTTTTTATCTCATATTTGCAATAAATTAAAAATAACTTTAAAATGAACCTATTTTTAGGATCAGCAAACTAGTTTTATTTTAATGTCTAACATTAGCGTAAACATAAAAAAATATTATAAAAAATAACTTCTTCGATGGATCTTGTAATAGGGAGCTACAAAGCTGTTAATAAGTTATGTCATGTATAGAAATATAAATTGAGGATTTTCAAGGTTTAGTCTTTCATATTAGAGATTATTGCGAGATTTTCTATTTAAAAACATGACTTGCCTAGGCTCAGAGTTTCGATATTACGGTCCACTCGCGCCATATTTAAATTGATTTTGGAGCTTTGTTACGTATCAACAGCACATTCTATATTTTCTTCAGCTGAATTTCAAACAGCGTCGAATAACCTTAGTTGATGGGCAGATACGTAACGAAGGGAGAACGAAATATAATGTTTTTGGGCTTCTTTTTAATTATACTTATATGTATATAAAGCTGAAGAGTTTGTTTATTTGAATGCAGTAATCTCAGGAACTACTAAACTGATTTTTAATTCTTCACAAATAGGAAGCTACATTTCTCTTGAGAGGAACTTTGTATACCGGAAAATATAAAGCTGTACTTTTATCCCAGAAAAAACAGTTTACGGGGCGGAGAAGCAAGCAAGCAAAAGCTAGTAGTCAGATAAAGTAAGTAGTTATTAAAATAAAATAACCTGATTGAAAATTAAAAATGAGACAATTTTTATTTATTTAATTTTTCTTTTTTAAATATTGTTCGTGTTACTTATACTTTATATCACGAATAACTCAGAAATTATTGATATCGTTTTATCTATTTTAATTAGACGTATTCACTACTAGCAAATGATTTTGTTCTTACAGGACTAGTAAACAGCCCCTGTGACCTTAGGAAATGTTTCTTTAAATTTAGTGAAATTTTTGAAGTGACTATGCTGGACTAGCCTCTATATACGGCTTGTAAAAACACATCACGCCTTTATCCTCGTCAACCACGCTAGTTTAGTGCGAATTGGTAGATTGCACTCGCTCTTAAAATTCCTATAGAGAACTACTTAGGTATGCAGGTTTTCACTCGATGTTTGCCTTCACCGTTAAAGCAAGCGATCATTCACAATGAATACACATATTTTTTTAGAAAAGTTAGAGGTGTGTGCCTTTGAACTTGCGGACATTCGTCTCAGCAGTCCGTTCCACACCCAACTAGGCTATCACCACTATATGTGTAAATAGAATTTATTTATTTATTTTCCCGTACGTGGGTTTACTTACATAAATTTTGTGACGTCACACACAACCAGGTGAAGACATACTGATGAACGTTTATAAGAGTTCCGTAATACGGCCCACGCGCCCTTCTCAATAAAAATAAGGCGGTTCAATTTCATTTACATATGGCATGAGGGATCGGGACTAAATTAATTTCAAGTTCCACCCTCTCACTTTTAACACGAGCTCTGTTCGTAGAATATAGAAAGGAACCGGATTTACGTTGATTCTATTTTTTTCATTCGTGAAAAAGACATGTAGGCGTTGTGATTTGCCGTTTAATATGGAAATAATCATAGTATAATTTTGTAAAGAACAACATAAAAAAATCTATGTTATTCGCTGATGAAACTGATGGAGTTGCGTGCAAAAATTTACGTAATCTAATAGTAGTAAAGGTGAAATTTTCCGAAAGGGAGACCCGACACCACCTACAGGTTATACGCATGACTGCGGTCTGTAAATCGTTCTCATGATAATTAGATTCTACATAAAGGCAAGCCGACAGGAATCGGGTTATACGGGCCCTTAGCCACTGCAATCTAATAACTATAATAATTCAAGTATCTAGGCATATTTGAATGTCTTTGTGTAGGGCTTAATCTACGGAGCCAATACAGATTCCGTGTTTAATACTACGACGCTTTTTGTGTATCTTCAGCATTTGCTTTTGGAGATTTTGTATGTGAACAGTGAAACACGATTTCCTAGATAGTTTTAGTTCCTTTTCAAGCGTGTAGTCGGTGACAATATAATATGGCTTCTGCGATTATACAAACCTTTAGGATTTTAATATTTTGTATTCATTATATTTGTCCATTATAATGATCTCGATGGACTGCACAGCGTGTTTAGATACCCTTATTACATCTAAGAGAATCAAAATATGATTAGTCAGTGAAGTGCCCTCTTTGACGTCGCATCGCTTGGGGTGTGATTAATATTGTGGGAAAATATCTAGCGACCTACAACGAACTAAATCCTACGCAGTAGTTTATAATTCTTGCTATTTGAGATGCTTACATTTACTCTATTTTGCCACAATGTATATGTCATTTTGACATTGCGTACACAAATGAAACCATCTGTATAAGTTATAAATAATACTTAAGCAAGAGATTTTTGTAACGAACGTCAACTTATGAATTATGTTATTAGACTAAATATACTGGTGGTATGTCTCTCATGTGAGTCCCCCTGGGTAGGTACCACCGCAATGTCTATTTCTACCGCCAAGTAGCAGTGTGTAGTTACTGTTGAGTTCCGATTTGAAGGACATTGTAGCCAGTGTAACTACTAGATATAATGAGACTTAACATCTCACGTCACAGGATGGCGGGCGCAGTGGATTACCAATCAATAATTTGTAATTCATGGTGTTGGATGGTGTTTCTGCTGTTTATGGGCGGTCGTTTGTCTCGTCATTCAAAGAAATAAAAAAAAAGAGTGTTATTTTTTCTTTTTTGATTTGGTCGAGAAATCGTTTAGTCATCGCTTAAACCATAGAAAATAATATATTGAATGTAATAGGAAGTATCGCATCCGTATAAATTCAAAATTGTACCCTTTAAAAACTCTTATAAAAATATATTATCAATTAATCAGCCTGTTGCCGTCCACTGCTGAATGTAGGCGTCCTCAAATGAAGCCAACCATCCCGGTCTACATTATATTACACCTAATGGCAATTAATTAATTTTACCTTTTTAAAAATTAAGTCTCACATAAAAGATAATTATCCCTTGAGGCCTTGGAAATTAATTAATTTGTTAATGCCATTTGTCTAGCCGCTAAGTAGTGTATCTTTAACGTATAAAATAAAATTGATACAATATTAGATTTTTCATTGAACATTACTTAAATATATTTGGACAAAATGAGGAGATACGAGGAATGAGTTATAGAATGTAAAATAATATTATTTTAATTTTTTGTCTATTGGTTTTTCTGTTAGTTCAAATGCTGGTTGGTGTATTACCTATGCCAATACCACTCGGTGGATTCGAACTCTAATAACTGAAAAACATGAAGGATTGTTTTGTGTAATGGTATTTACAGTATTAAAATCGACCAGATGAGATAGATCTAAGTCCATACAGACGAAGTTGTGTGCATAGACTGTTTTAAATTAATATGCTGGAGGCGTTACTTGGTTAAACTATTTTAAGTAAAATCAAAATAAATATACGTAGATTTTTAAAATATCAAGTGGCATGATTTTATCATTCTCGGCTAATAATTTAACGTTTTACATCTTTTACGGGAATAGACCCTGGTGTCTGTTTACTACTTTGCTTAAGTGTACCTACGTAATAAAATAATAGGTAGGCAGATATTAAATTTGTTTCCTTGTTTCTCATTACGTCACTTCATACAAATATTCATTGGTCTTTTACTGGGTTTATAAAGCCACTTGCAAACGTTGCAAACCTAATTAAGAAAAGTGAATAAATGTAATTGCCGCGGAGACACCGGCAGAAGCATTTACAGCAGCCATTATTTATTTACCTCAGCAAGGAGTTTAATAAGCACCCCAGTCTGCCAAGATGATATTGTTTATTATAAACGAAGTCATTAATCTGTCTACATTCACCAGCCAAATGAATTGGACCACTTAATAAAGATCTCTGTCGCGAGGGTGTCTGAGTTCACTAATAAATAATTTATGACTGTATTACGGCTCTCGATTTTAAGTTTTTGGTTGAGTCATGGGTATTTACTGGGCAATACAGTGTGTAATATCGTTGCTTAAGCATTAAATGTATGTGAGATTGTGTGCGTATCCAAACTGAATGAGTGACTGAGGTGAACGAATGAGGAATGAAAGAACGCGACGGCATGCGACCTTACATATAGGTAGGACGGACAGGTGTCGTTAAACGCAGAGTTTTAATGTTAAAAAATATAGAAAAGAATACACGTGTTCAATAATAAAAGAGTTCTATTTTATTCCACATGCATTTGTTAGTGTTAAATGTTTCTTGGCTTATTGATGACTACCTAAAACGAATCGACATGTGGGGGCAGTAGGTTAAGCACGTGCCTTTCTCGATATACTTAACATATGTATTTATGGAATAAGTTATCTTGTAACCATAAAGGATCTATAGAACGATTTAACTTCTTTGATTTAAACTGAATTGAGTCAACTGAGTGTAGGTCCAACAACGTTACGATAAAGTAGAACTAAAGAATAAGCCCATAACAAGCCATTTGGTTGGTAGATTATCAGTCCTTTACAACATTTACTAAGGCGAATGTGTTATGGAACTGCACGACCCAATTCCCCCATCTAATCATGGGTTAACCAGACGTACTTTATTCCCCTGTCATGTAGTGGATAAGTTTTGCGTCAGCTTTTGTTATGGACACTGGTGTAGTCTTCTAGTTTTTAAAAATGCGAATAAATAGGTTTTGTATAGTATCCTTAATGGTGTGCTGTAATTATAGAGATTATTTTCGTCCTCGTACTCGTAATTAAGAAGCAATTTATCGATTTAGTAATAGAATGTTATTAATATATAGCATGTCTATGAGCTTCTCCTAATTTATTTAAACTAAATATGAGCACATAATATATTCTTGTTATGAAAATATTTTGCATTAAGTATACAAAGTAAAGTCATTTTACGGTCTCAAAATGTTCTTGCTTTTAACAAGTCTAAATACCTAAATCACTTCTTTTTATACCATAGAGAAACGACAGTCGGTTATTTATGGCGGGATTAATACGCGGGAACGGCTTCTGGCCAATATGGCGGCCTGTCATGGCTTAGCCAATGATTTAAATACATGATGTCGAATAGCGTAAAAGCAAAACGAAATTAGTCATATTTTTAGACGATTTTGCAAATAAATTGTTCAATTTTATCATGGATTTGGGCCGGAACTAAAATTTTATATACATGTAGAGTTAAATAGAGTCTATGATATTGTCATTTAGCAACTAACTTTTATTCCAACTCCAACTTTTATCCATGCCAGTAAATAAGTTCCCAGCATACTCTATCCACTTATATTGTCTCTTTAAACAACGCGAAATAGGTAAAACTTAAAACACTTATAATTGCAAATAAATATGTATGAAATTCATTTGAATTGTTCAATTATCTAGAAATTATACACAGTACGAATCAATACATACCATAAAACCAAATGGATAAGCTAGTTGCACAACAGCATAGCAAATGACGGGCATTGGCATGTAACGTACTAGCAGGCATATGTCAAAGGTTTGATCCAACATCGATATTTGACCGGCCCGAGCAAATACCAATTGATATTCAAAATCGTCTGACTAATGGTATCAACCGAGTTGCATACTGAGCTCGACACTCAAAGGATCCAAATGTCTCGGCATCCAATACGCTTTACAATAGATCAACACGAATTCAACAAAACTAGATGTGCCTTTACTTAAATTTACGTACAATATTTATTTAATGAGAATAGTGAATATGAATAAAATCGTTTAAGCCAGTCTGTATTTGATGACGATTTTATAATCCTCGTAATTACACAGATACACCACAGTTTCATTTCCAAAGAGGTAGGGAGAGAAGTATCTGGTGCACCCATTTTCCACCGTGTGTATTCCGTCCCATGAGGTGATAGGGCGTGAGCCTTTCGTCATATCTGGCACATATGCTAGAATCCTGGGTGATACTGAGTAGAAAAATCCAATATCACTGCCCGATCCGGTGATGAACGCGAGACCTCTAGACCGAGAGCACTGCAGTTGTATAAATTTTTAGAATGTGTGTCTACGTTTTTCAGTGTATAAATTATCCTTACAAACTTACATAAATTATTAACGGAATTTCAAAATGAGTATCTAACTGCAAAACTCGCATCTTGTCACATCAAACTACGCTTCCAACTTCAAAGTATTACGGAGCGTAGTGACTCACCGTAATGTGATGCAGTACCCGTTCCAGCTATTTTAACCCGATGTTCCTAAGGCTTCCTCCACAATGGAGAGGCAATCTCACGGGGCACGTGCCTCAGATATTATAATTAACGTTCAGCAATACGTATTCATTGTGCCCATTTGCGGCCTACACAATATTTGGATAAAGGGATTAACGAACTGAAACTGTAACAATGAATGAATAGGAATGTGTTCTCGTGATTTCTTGCAGTTACGTTATTTAGTTTTACAAATTTGTTACTGCAGTTTTCGAAACGTCGGGAAAAAAATATAAAAACCGTGATAAAATCCGAAAAATAGTTTTATTTTAATGTCTAACATTCGCGTAAACATAAGAAATCATTTAAAAAATTGTTTTACACTTTGGAATATCATTAAAAAACTACAGGCATTTTATTATTTTATAAATCCACAAAAATATTTTGATGTTAATTGTTTATACATTATTTTAGGTATGAGTGAGATTACAAATATCTTATTAAATGTACTTGTTAAAATATAGTAGTGATGAAGACGGATGATTTTTGTTTTTTGATATTTAAAAATGGAAAATAATGAATTTAAAGGATCTAAGCAACAGTTGGGATGTGGAATTTTAGTATTTATTATGATATCGATTGCTTTTATCGGATTTCCGCGTCCTTACAAACTCTTCTATCGTGGTGTCGAGTTCTATAGTTTACCAATACGGTGGTTGTGAATAACTCTATAGTCTCTTAATATTGGTATTTACAGTGACAGGGTGAGGTTCTTAACAGTTTGCATATACTATAATAAAACTGTATTTAATAATCCATCTTTTCACCTTCAGTTCGCATGAGATTAAATAAAATAAATGATTATTTAGCTTTTAAAGTATATAATAATAATATCAGTTCTGTGTCATATACTGTCCCAATGCTGGGCTCGGGCTTTCTCTACTACTGAGAGGGATTAGATCTTAGTCCTTATAAAGTATATTGTAAAGTGTAATTTTAAAATATGTAGGATATTTAACAATCATATGATTGTTAATTTTCTAAGTCAAGCACAGGTCACATTACTCAAATCTTTCTTCATGGAGGCAACGAGAGAAGTATGTCAGAATCGTGCAAAGTGACAACCATAGTCTCTACCCCTATAGGATAAATACCTGATACTATGTATGTATGTATGTATGTATGTAGATAAGTGCTAGGTTTTCTCAAAGCTCATTATAAGAATAAAACGCCCAAATATGGTCTCACATAAATTTATTTCTTCATATACATATGTATAATTTGCGAATCCACTGTGCCCGAGACGCAGCGCGGGTATTTTACAAAATAAACATGATCTACCAACCTCTAGGTACACTGACGAGTCTCCCCGCCAGCCATCTTGCGTGCGCCATTTTATTTGCACTAACACATTCTTTAAAGCTACGGCCTTACACATAATGCCAATTCGTTCAAAAATGCAAATTATTTTATGATCAAAAAAGTATTTTTCGGATGGCGTACCTTTTTTTTGCATTATTACACGCTAAATGGCGTTTTATTTTGTTCATAATAAATGCTAAATTTGTTCGGTCGTGGAGTTTATATCCGTCTCGTTTGGGAAGTCTTTGAATTTCATAAAAAATCTATTTCATTTTGTGTAAAAACAATTGCTTTATATTAATTTATTGCTATTTTCAAAAATAAATTTTCTTCATTCATTTATTTGGTTGCGTCCAAAGAGTTCCCAAACAAACGGTGCGTTTCACAAAAAAATATGTAAATTACAATTAAAACTACAAACACATAATTATAGGATTACAACAAATATTACAACACATTGTTCATTCATTTATTACAATTACACAAATTTCAAATTAATTAAAAAACACATCGAAATTATTGTAAATCAGTCTTTCTTGTACGAAACGAAATTCCATGATCATAAAACGAAACATTGATTGTAGATTTAAACAACACGGTACTAACAAAACAGAACGAAGCACCTCGTTATGGCATGACAATGTTAATTACTATTGGAAACAAAACTAAAATAAATCACCTTCGATACTGGTTACGGCGTCTTTACCATTATTTATGAACGAATTAAATGAGTTTTTGAACACTCTGTATTATTATATTTTGTACTGACTGCTATTTGTACAATCGACTGATTATGGGTATACAATGGCATGATTATTATACATATAGGAATTGGGATTAAAAAAAATATTCAATAATTTAAAGATGTATTTTTATCATATAAAAACCAAAACAGCCATTTGGCCAAAATTATAAAGTACAATAGGAATATAGTTAGCTGTTTGTAGGAAAACACAATATAGGGTGTCCTTTTTATGCGAAAAATATATTTTTACATTCAGCGGCAAATTCTGCGGTTTTATAGGATAGGATAGAGGATATAAAATACAATATGGTAATGTAAGTTCGCTGTAAACAGTTCGAAAGTTAAACCTAAACCTATTACGAGTAACTGTATCAATAACTGTACAAGAGAGATCTCAGTGTGCGTTCAATATATTATTCTACACATTGGTATTCATTCCATTGCTCGGATTATTTGAACTTTAAAATGAGGGATTAGAATACCTTTTTAGTTGAATATTACAACGTCTGAAAACTTTTTTGTATTTGTATTTGATTTTTAAATAAATCGCGGGTCACAAATCGGAGGAAATCTCGAAAAAAAAAATGTAATTCATGGAATTTAATTCAATTATTTCGATAATATATTTATAACACATTAAAAAATCATAACAAGCGGCAAGACAAAATAAAACATGTAGGAATGATGTATGTTTAAAGCTTGATGTGATACACTGGCTGTTAACAAAACAAAGCTGTCCACTATCATGTATTTGCTCCTCGACAAACATGATTTATCAACGAGTATTAAATTTTCACTATAACCTCATTTTAACAATTACTCTCATTAAAATCTACGTACGTTTCGTATTATTGTTAGTAATTATTTTTTTGATTTTTTTTCAAAAGCTTCACTCGCTTGGCAGTTCGTGCGTTCCGGTCGTACGACGCGACCGAAACGAGACGCACACACAATTATAACTCTCTCTCACAAATGAGTAGTATTTAAATTGTTCGCATATCTACATGAAGACCGCGTTACACCGTATTATTCCCTAAATTTACATACAAGCTCAAAGTTTAACTTATACGTAAAAAGATTGATATAAGTTACAGGGTATATTGTATAAAACGAGTGAAAAACCTAAACTCTTATACATTCACTATGCAAGGGGTTACTGTTAAGATTAAATAACATACTACACTTAATGATAGCTTAATATAGTGTGGTAGATTCGTGGCAGTGACGTTCACATATTATAAGGAAAATATATTGTTTCGATCCGTCACAGAAGCGATAAATAGTGAACTAATAAAAAATGGCTTCCGTCAAAACACCGTTCCAGGTAACGTCTGTTTACATTTCTAACATGACACGTTAGAGTTGCGCGATTCGTCAAAATCAGTCGAATCGTTAATTGTATAATTCATTTAAAACATTACCACATCAATGAAAACATTTACTTCTACCTACACATTAGATATGTCATCGAATCACGATCATCACCTAAGCAAGCGTTGACATTACAAATTAACATACAACTAACGAAAAAAAAACTACACAAAAAAGCATTTACATTGTCTTTTTTTTGTATTGCAATTCAGATTGTCACTTGACGGCCAAGTCTTTATAACTGGCT
This sequence comes from Manduca sexta, assembly GCF_014839805.1. Lineage (NCBI taxonomy): Eukaryota > Metazoa > Arthropoda > Insecta > Lepidoptera > Sphingidae > Manduca > Manduca sexta. The sequence continues at coordinate 10,114,729 of NC_051129.1, forward strand.
GGTTCACAGGGCAAGACTAAAAAAACAGGGCGCTGGCAAACTAAACGTACTTCTTTAAAAAAATAAACAGTTATTTACACAACATTACCTACTACGCACAGGACTGACACAAACACACGACACAGCCGATTCGTCTAAAGAGTTTCTTTATCATATATTGCATAATGAAACGTGTTACCACAATTTACACTACTTAAACGTATATTCTTCTTTAACACCCGATATGAAAAATAAACTTCTAATTACAGCTGCAATAACTATTTATACATTTTACAATATCATGTTTGTATATATTGTATGTGACGATCAGAATTGAATAATATAACGCGTATAGTTAAGTCTCTAAGCGCACTGTTTTCATTCACTAAGTTACGTTTTGAGGAACAACTGACGTTACGAACGAACGAACGAACGAACGATCGATCGTACGAACGATTGATCATACGAACGAACGATCGGAGGAACGCTAACGCACTCGTTCGTTCGTTAAAGTGGCCGTAATGTGAATTGTACCTCCGTGCAAATCATAAACGTCGGCATAATCATTATATTGCCCGTAATATACTTCTCATAATCCTGTCGTAATATAATATTTAAATGCATCTATAAACTGTTTATATGGACTTCAACATTTCATACTGTTCCGTTTTAGATTAAAAATAGCGCGAACCACCGCCTTTTTAGTTTATATCATAAGTTAGACATAAGGATAATATTTAATTACGTTTATTACCCTTCCGACTCACAATCATGATTTTAAAAGTGGTCACATTCGTAAATATACATCATAAGTAGCTTTCTTAGGCACTCATACATGTAATAGCCTCAAATTAACATGTTTTTTACTTTCAGTCGACGTGGGCAGTACATCACTAGGGCAGGCCCCGGTTCACACCGGAACCGCACTGACTTACAACAGGGTAGGGACAACAAAACATTTCGACGTTGGGACGGTTGTTCGTTGCTTTTAAAAGCATTGAATGTTTAATATTTATGTATATTTTTTTTTGATGTTGTTAACTTTTTTTCGGTGATTTATATATTTGATTTATTTTTATAGAATTTTTGAAAATATATTATACAAATAATTATATAACGGTAAAAAAATCGTTCCATGTCTGTCTGATTTTGAACGAAAAATATTTTTTAATGAACATTATTTGTTTGCAGGACTTGTATTCGAGAATTTCTGATGCTTACACCATGTATTGGGTCTCTACAAAACATCTGCAACGAGAAATTGCACACCACACCACAAATATGATTGGCAAATATTTATTTCCTATTTTTGGTCTAGAAATGCCAGAGTAATTGTTGATATCCAGCCATATTATCATAATATCTTACTGTGAGATTTTAAATTAATTATGTAGTTTATAAGTATATCACATTTTCCACTGAAGATTTAGCCTATAGGAACGTTGTACATTGTTTTTATTTCAGATATTGCATTCGTCTAATAATGGTAGTGGTTTGCCAAATACAAGACCGCTTATTTCTTGGCTTCAGTTCAAGATATTTCGGATTGTATTGGACTATATTATTATAATACTTTGTTTTTGCTTGTTTCCATCGTCACAGAGATATTTGTTCACTATAATCTTCAAACTGAATGTTGATGTTGAATTTGTACTACGTGCAGAGAAAATTACGTTTTTTTGAACGTTCGTTCTATTTGTTCGATCGTTCGAAAATTATTCACTTCGATCATTTAAAATACAAAATGTCATAAGGATTTACGTATAATCGAGTAACAAAAAGTATAATATCTTTATATTCTTGTCACACGAACAAAACGGAAGCACACAAATATGTCCAGTCCTCGTAAAACACAAACCAACAACCGTCCCAAATCGTTATAGTGTACATACATAGTGTTAAGTACGTGCGTGCGCGTGCGCATGCGCTCAGACGAGCACGTCTCAGCGTCAGTTGGCGTAGTGGTCGAACGAGCCGAGGTACTCCAGCGCAGCGCGGTAGCAGAACTCGTATTGATCCTGCACAAATATGATAATTAATTAATATTATTTGTCATCAGTAAAATTGGTAAAAAAAAAGTATAAAATCTCTTGGTTGTAAAGTAAGCAATTGTAGGTGTATCTCATAATTGAACAGAATAGTAAAATTTGCATGTGTAACAATGATATAGATAATATTCAAATTTACAACATATCGAAGGTTGAGACTTTTAGATTGTGTATTGTATTTACGACTTTCATATCATTAATTATCATCAGCTATTGGAAGTCCACTGCTGAACATAGACCTCCCCTAAACTGCCCCTGAACCTGTAGACTGCTTCGGTGGCGTGCTGAAGTCCTGAACTGGAGGTTCGGGATCAGGTCAAAATAATTGTGACTGGGTTATTCCATCTTAAAACATTACGCAGTCGTAGCTCGGAGTCAGGAAGTTGGCTGTGTGATACCCCCTTGCTTTGGAAAGCACGTAAAGCCGTTGGTCCTGCGCCTGATCTATCTCCGGTCAGCTCGGATTGCCATCTCACCGGACTATGAAAGTGAAGGAAAAAAAAAGAGAGTGCACCTATGTATTACGCACACACTTGTGCACTATAATATGTCCTGCGTACTTGGCCGATTTCCGTCGAGATTGGCCGCCATGGCCGGAGTCTGGAACACGTCCACCACGCCTTCGTGCTGCATGCGCATGCGCTCCAGCACCGTCGACAGCAGTAGTTGTAGCTAATGTAATGTAGTTAGTGGAAGAGTATGTGAGCGCGGTGCGTACCTCGGTCTGCACCATGGCGGGGCGCTGCGTGCGGAGCGTGCGCACGGTCTGGAACACGTCCACCACGCCCTCGTACTGCATGCGCTCCAGCACCGTCGACAGCAGTAGTTGTAGCTAATGTAATGTAGTTAGTGGAAGAGTATGTGAGCGCGGTGCGTACCTCGGTCTGCACCATGGCGGGGCGCTGCGTGCGGAGCGTGCGCACGGTCTGGAACACGTCCACCACGCCCTCGTACTGCATGCGCTCCAGCACCGTCGACAGCAGTAGTTGTAGCTAATGTAATGTAGTTAGTGGAAGAGTATGTGAGCGCGGTGCGTACCTCGGTCTGCACCATGGCGGGGCGCTGCGTGCGGAGCGTGCGCACGGTCTGGAACACGTCCACCACGCCCTCGTACTGCATGCGCTCCAGCACCGTCGACAGCAGTAGTTGTAGCTAATGTAATGTAGTTAGTGGAAGAGTATGTGAGCGCGGTGCGTACCTCGGTCTGCACCATGGCGGGGCGCTGCGTGCGGAGCGTGCGCACGGTCTGGAACACGTCCACCACGCCCTCGTACTGCATGCGCTCCAGCACCGTCGACAGCAGTAGTTGTAGCTAATGTAATGTAGTTAGTGGAAGAGTATGTGAGCGCGGTGCGTACCTCGGTCTGCACCATGGCGGGGCGCTGCGTGCGGAGCGTGCGCACGGTCTGGAACACGTCCACCACGCCCTCGTACTGCATGCGCTCCAGCACCGTCGACAGCGTGATGAACACGCCCGTGCGACCCACGCCGGCGCTGCACAACATCAACATCATCATCATCACATATCTACCTGAACTGATATGTCAAAATCACTTCTTCAATTTTACTTTTTTAACAATTATGTCATTTAGAAAAGAAGGTAAGATGTGTACGACCTGATAAAAGGATATCAATAATTTGAAAATATGTAATGGGATACAATGACTGTTAATTAAAAAAAAATCTTAGTAAATAGAATAAAATATAAAAATGTTAAAGTCATTATAACCGAGAAGGGAAACGAACAAATGGGTCAGCTGATTGTAAACAATATAGTACCTGCAATGTACAGTGATGGGTCCGTCCTGTCCAAACTGTTCCTTGGTCTTGTGCACCTGGCCGAGGAAGTCGATGAAGCCCTCGCCGCTCTTGGGCACGCCCTGCTCCGGCCAATCCGTGAACTGGAACTGACGCACCGTCCGAGACGCGCCGTCGCGCGCGTCCGTTACCTACCGAATGGGGATACATTATACTCGTGTTTTTTAAAAGGTAGAAGTCACTTCTTCAATTTTGGTTTGTACAGGTGGTTATTTATACCACGGTTTGAGCGTATCGCAATGATGTTAATTTCAGTGTCGGGCAACCAAAATCTGAATGTACGACCTTAGTTCAAAGTCAAAGCGCGTTGCGAATATATTAATTCAATGATTTGGTCCTGGGCAGGAATGTTTTTCTACTGAGAGTTTACCCTCGTATTTTATTATCACTAAGGATGTTAACAGGATCTTATATTTAATTAGTTATGTGGTAAGTTACCTTGAATTCCCTCAAGATGTACTGAGGCATATTGTATTCAGCGATGGGGTCGACCACGAAGCATTGGTAGCGAACAGAACGATCCGACGGCCAATACTGATGACATTTTTCCTGCAAAGAAACCTACGTATTAAAACCAATTCCCATTTACAAAAACAATTTCAAAAGCAAAATCCACTCACCCTGCCCATCTCCTTGAGCTTGGTGAGCATCACGATGATGGTGGAGTTGTGCTCCCACAGCATGCGCCAGAAGTCATCAGTGGTGTCGGGCAGCGGGCCCTGCGTGGCGATGTACGCGGCGCGGTAGCGGTACCCGTCCACGAACGACGCGTTGATGTAGTCCGAGCCGTCACGCGGCGTGAGGCACACGCGGGTCGACTCGTACGGCAAGATGTGCACCAGCCTGTTCTTGTGTTTGTTGCACGGAAGACTGGCCGACACGAAACGGCTCGAATCCGCCTTCATGTTCGCCAACTTTTTAAACTCCAATTCCATTCCTGTTATGTTCTCGATCGAATCGATGCGCATTAGCTTTTGAATGTGCGCGTGGAGGTTGCGCGCCGGCACCTCAGTGTCGCCACAGACGACCGCCTCCAGCAACGCGTCGTGGATGAATATGTATTGATCTTCGGTTTGTACCATGTAGTTGCGTTGGGCTCGCAAACATGTCACGTGGCCGTAAATGTCGACAGTACGCTCGTGTCGTGCTCTCTCAAGCATAGAGTCGATAACGATGAAGCAGCCAGTACGACCGACGCCCGCCGAGCAATGCACTACCAAAGGACCTGCGTCAGGGGGATTCAGAGCTCGCACTCGTCTCAAGAATTGCAGGAATGGCGCTGGATGGTCCGGTACACCGTGGTCAGGCCAAGCCGTGAACTGCAATTGTTTGATTTCCCGACGTTCCGCGCCACCGTTTCTCGTCACTTGGAATGTGCGAATACAATAAGTAGAAAGCTCCTGAACCTCCGCAATGGTCACAGTCATCATGCCGTACGTTTCGCTACCGCGACTAGGCCAGTACTGGTCACACTTGATACGTGTTCTTTCCTCTAATTTAGTCATCATTACTATCGTAGACGTGCGCAGTTCCCAACACATTCTCCAGAAATCGGCGAATGTTTCCTGCAACGGACCTTGCGTCGCGACGTAAGCATTGTGTTTTCGATAGCCATCACAGTAATTTGCGTTAATATAGTCACTGCCAAGAATTCCATCAATAGGTTGCAGTATTACGCGACTGTGGTCGTAAGCAATCACATTTGCATATCGATTTTTCGGTTTGTTAACGTCCATGTTCGAATGGTCCCACGTGAATTGCTGTCCGGGTTCAATACTTTCGTATTCCTGAGAGAATTTCAAATTGTCGTTTGCTTTTAGCCTTTCGATGTGGTCACCGAGTTCGGATATAGGAATAGGAGGATGAGATATCATGGCTGGTGTTTGAAAGTTAAGTCGTCTCATTTCTACTGGATCGGATGGAGCGCCGAATCCAACATCAGCTGACATTAACGGCCGTGTCACAGCGGCCTGGTCAGGTGTCTTGCAAGGTTGTCTTCTTCTCTTCATTATAAACATTACTATTAGACACAAAGATAGCATTAAAGCGGCTATGATCGGTCCTATTACCCAAAGCATGCCAGCTTCCTTTCTATTTTCTTCGATTCGTATTTCGGGGTCTCCATTTATGTCTTTCGGATCAGGTCTGCTGGGTTCTTCACCAGGTGGTGCCTCGCGCATGTCTAAAGATAAATATTCCGAGAACGGACTGGACGTATAGAGATGCTTTTGAGGAGTATCCACGACAGCCCTCACGAACACTCGGTACCTTTTATTCAGATTCAATTTTCGATTCAAAAATCCTTCATACATTTCGTCGTTACCAAGATGGAAAGTGTATAATATATTTCTTTGTAAAAACTTCGCAGCAATATAAGGTGCATTTTCATCATCTGTTCTCATATTATTCTTTATCAAATCATCTGTTAGGAACTGATCAGGATTCTTATGATTATGAGCTTTATCATCAGGTACTACAACTAAATAATAATGCGATATGGGTCCATATTCTTCCGAAGCTTGAGGTAGAATGACGAGTATTTCGTTTTCAACAACACCGTAAAAATCAGGCTTCACCATTGGCTTCGGCGCAGCCATTTGTGTAGTGACAGTGATTTTTGTTGGCGGTCTATACGAATCGTCATTTGGTATGGCACTTACATTAACATTGTACGTTGTGAATGGCGATAGATCATTGATAGAATACGACGTCCTATCATGTTTTACTACTATTTCTCTTCTTGGAATTTCCTGCGTTTGGGTCATTCCAAGAGAATCAACAAACTCTTTTATTGCGTTATAAGATATCTTATAATTAACGGGATTTAAGCGTAATGGTGGGGACCATGACAATGTCATAGAATGCGTGGATACATCTTGGGCTCTAAGATGTAAAGGCACTTCATCGGGCTTAACTTTCACTGTGACTTTCTCCGATAACCTGCCGAGGCCATCGGCCGTCTTAGCCGCAACCGCAACTGCATACTCTGCAAACTTTTCTAAATTTTCCAAATCAGCAGAATGCGTTACGTGAACACTCTTTTGAAGCCATTCATCTAAATCTTCTACAGGTGTCATCGTATAGAAAATTACGTAGCCAATAATCTTCTTTCTGGAACGGAATGTTTCCCACCAAACTTCTACACTAGATTCCGAGGTAGCGACGGCTTTCACTGCCATGGGGGCCCTGCCTATGTCCCTTTCAGTGTGCGCCGTGAGGTCTTTGCTGTAGGGCCCGGCTCCTTGCTCCGTATACGCGCGAACTTTGAACACATAATGAGCATCTTCTTCCAACCCAGTGAATACAGCTTTTGTTAATTCTGTAGTCTTTTCTACTATTGAAGACTGATCACCCCTCTTATAAAACTGGACGTCATATTTCTTTATTTGGCCGCTTCTGTCCGCCCTGATCGGGGCTTCCCATGTAACACTAATGATATCTGGGGTTTGGAAGTGATACGTGACATTCGTAGGTGGTCCCTTCGGCGCCCCCTCTGGCGTTAACCAGTATTTAATTGACTCTTGACCGATACCGATATGATTTTTCCCTGCCACTCGGAATTCATACTGTACACCTCTCTCCAAATCATTTATCCTATGTGATGAAACTTTGGTTCCAGGGAAATTAACTTCTTCTAGCGGTTGATCTTTTATACCATATCTTAAACGGTATCCAAGCAAATCGCCGTACGTTTGGGTGGGTTTAAGCCATTCTAGTTCTATTGATACTATGGGATCTCGTTCCAAAACCCTAAAACAATATTTTTAAGAATGAGAGACTGCTTTAATGACTAAACTTTTTTGGTCTCCAATTGTTTATGCATAATCAATTTTAAATATATTCAATGCAAAATCACTTACTTGAGGTTAACATTTGGCCTATTAGGCACGCCGCCAGGCGTCTTCACCGAGACAGGGGGACTGCGGTCACCGTCCCCTTTCCTGGTGAGCGCGGCGACTTGCACGCTGTACCTGGTGTCCGGCTGGAGTCCTGACACGTTCAGCTCGAGTGTTGTGTCGTCCATCACGTTAAAGCGCATCGGGTCGTTGAGGAGACCTTTGCCCTGATAATTAAGGTATTGCTTTGTTTGAATTGAGGAGCGTGAAAAATATGTGTTGTCCATTATAGTAATCAACGTATGATATTGTTCATAGTATAATAAATCGGTTTCACCTATCGCGGTACAACACCGTTCTGAAGATCAGGGTTTTAATTCCGGGTCGGGCAATAATATTAGATTTTTCTATACATATATTATATGCTATGTATCAGCCCGGAGCCTAGAATTTGTGCCCGAGATGGCGATAGGTTTGACCCTATCAAATCATGGAACTGAAAATACTTGGCGAAAAGTCGGTGCCCTGATTGTAGCTCTGTCTATTCTTATGAGGATACAACCGGGTTTCGTTTGTATTTTTAAATCCAGTTTATGTCCAATTAACATTAACGTTACCTCTTCTCTGATCTCCTGCACGTGCACATGATAGCCTCGTATGATGCCGTTCTTTTCTTTCTCCTGCGGCGGCTTCCACGTGACGTGTATGGACGTCGAGTTGATCGCAGTCACCTTGACGTCCTGCGGCTCGCCGGGCACTGTGAGCACACACACCACGTCAAAAGCCGAGCCGGACATCGTCTTCTCGAGACCTAAATGCCCTATCAGCATCTACGGGAGCGTGCTATTTAACTACCTAAAGCGATTCTTAAAAGGGGGAGTCTAATTCGGAAGCGTCGGCGTCATAGGCTTTTCGGGAAGCACTTGTAACGAACACTGTGCGGTCGGTAGTACGCGCCGTCGGCGATGCTGATAGGGCACTCCAGTCGCAGGCGTCTGTACGCCTCTCAGCATCACGATCGGGCATTTGAATACCAACACACACTGAGTATCATATACCTTTCACATCACCATAACCAATTAAAATCCATTACCTTCCAATCCACATCGTATAGAACAACTAAAATCGTCAAGCATTTTTACAAAGAACAATTCAACACTTTAGTTCATTTAACAAATTCACCTAATGTGTCCAAAAGCAGCATTACTAAAACTATGTTCGTTATTCGACACACTGCAAGGGGTTCATGCTTCGGGGACGTCGGAGTTGCGAGTTTGTACGTTGCGGACCGGGACGAGCCAAGTATGCAGAAACTCGTCAATTCGTCGTCTACGAAGTAATACTTTACATAACGTTATAAAGTTACCGCTTGCAGTTTGTTTTATCAGGTTAGATTAATTAAAGTGCTAGGAAGACTCGGTCTACACAAAGCTTAGGCACAAGCACAAACGCACACATATACAAGCACTATAGTAATTTGTACTCACTCCTTATGGCTGTACGGGTTACCAGCGGCCCATACAAAGTCAGTGACGAGAGAAAAAAAGAGAAAAACGCATTCAAATACATTTAAGACAAATTGTGCGAACATTGCAGGGCGAACGGAACTACTAAGTGAGAGATTACGAGTAGAACGCTTGTCGGCGAAATGGGGGGCACTCTTATTTTACTTCCTCGTATATTTCGAGCTCTTTAGGAGGCGCATTCGGTTTAAGCCGCTTGGGACGCGGGCCTCGTCTAGGTCGCGTGCATTGCCTTTTTCTGTTGAGCGCGCGGAACAAAACCGACGTCAAAATTTTATTTCTTGAATACAGTGAAAATGTGCGGTGGTTTGCATGAAGATTCGTTTACGGATGAGTTAAACGATCCGATTGCACAGAAAAAGGCAAAAATGCGTCCTTTGTAGCCGTATTTGTCCCTCGGTGCAGAGAAGTCACTCACACGCACATGTATTGATTAACGCGACGGCGCCAGTGTGTGTGAGTCGCTGTGTGAGTCCGGAGTATGTGCGCTGGCGATGCCTCTGTATGTGTGGTGACTGGTGGCCGGTGTCGGCAGTCGGTAGTCAGGCGGGTCGGTGGATCAATGGTTCAGTGGTTCGGTGGCTCGTACCTTGTGTGCGCCGCTGTGATGTTAGTGACAGTGTCAGAGTGTCCGTAGTGTCCAGAGAGTCGAGTGCCTGCGTTGCTGTGCTCCTCTAGTGTGCAGTATCGGTGTACCCGCGACTCGCTAACAGGATTGAGCCGTGCCGGTAGGTCGCGTTGCGTTCATCGAACCCCGTCCCGTTCTTTGTTAACGGCGATGCGAACGTTAGCCATAATAGTATTCTGTATATGTCACAATATCTAGTGTGCATGCACGACGAAAGTCTGATAGAGATTACAGAAGAAGGAAGATAGGCGAGAGTGAAGTGGCTACTGGCAAGAAGTTGTAGCGGAGAGCGAGTGAGAAGAAGAGATAGATGTAAAGAGAGTAGCGCGTAGTCTAGCGACCGAGCGAGCGTCGGGCTACCAGGCGGGTGTGTCGGTGGCGCGGTCCCTTCGATCCCGAATGGCCAATCATGTTCAAGTGGAATTTGGCGGATCGTGGGGAGTTCGCCTCGGCCCGGTGTTCCCGCTAATAGTATACAGTAGTCAGACAGTACGACAGTACAGTGAGTAGAGAAGTAGTTGTGAGTAGTTTAGTAGCATGCGCGCGTGTCGTGTGGGGACGGTATTGGTATTCAAATGCGGCGCTCGGGCCGTGGTGCGTGTCGGGCTTTACAACCGAGCGGCGAACGGTCGAGCGGTCGAGCAGTCGAGCGGTCGAGCGGTCGAGCGGTCGAGCGGCCGAACGATCTGCGATCGAACGCTCCAGCGAGCTCGCTCTCTCACCTCGTGGCGTCGCTAGTTGTGCTGAGTGCTTCCTAAAAGTGCAGTCCGTGCCTAACGCAACGAGCGGAGTACTGCGCCATTGCGTACGGCAAGACGTGAACCTAACTTGTGCTCAGTGAAATTAACTGAACGAAAAACGGTGCTGTGTCGGTAAATAAAGCATGCAAAATTGTGTCCATCGCTAAATACTGAACAACTGTGCGCCAAAATCAATATAACGGTGCCGTCGACACTATACCAGGTGCATATAAACTTTGCATTTCAGTGAGTGCCATCTTAGCGAGTTGACAATAACACGTATCGATGAGACGCGTCATCGGAACAAATCATTACATGTGACAGTGAGTGGAAATATAGACTATATGCCGCCGTAAATAGCGGCGTCATTACTGTGACAACCAAATGTGACAATCGGTGACATGATTATAGATATACATGTAATGTTTATCGGCAAGCATAGTAAAATTTTGTTACGATATTAAACCTCCTGTTTAGTATCCTGCTATATGCTCATGAGAAAGGAACAAAAGAAAAAAATGACATTAGTATCTTGGTATTAAACGTAGTGTAGATTCATTTTCGATAGCTAACCGTCGTGGCATCTATTATATTCATTAGTATACCCACCACCAATGGTTCTATAGCATGTGTGACCAAAACAGGGACATTTCATTTAAAATTGTCAGCCCAAAATGTTTCGTACATAAAACCATTCAATAAATCATTAACTTTGTGCAGATGAGTGTATTTTCAATATATCTTGAATCTTGTGAACTGAGATTGAACATTTATTGAATGATTTTATAAATGAATAGAGATGGTATTTCATATAAAAATTTGTTAGTAACCTTTCCCATATTAAATATGTTATGTAACGAACAACTGTAATATCAGAGGATCGTGTAATATTTTCAAACAACCCGACGTTTCGGTAAAATACAAAATTAATTTGAGTTTATTTTAAAATTGCTCGTGCTTCGAACCTTTGATATTACGTAGCCAAAGAACTTTGTTAATTTGCAAGATAATTAAATTATTGATCAAATGTATAAGAAATAAGATGTTTCTTTGGCTCGGCAACGCTCCGTTCCATCGTTCCACATTTACACATCGAAAAAAATATTTGTTAAATATAAAACATTAATCTGACTTTTTTACTAAATGCGTGAAACGGAACGCGGGAACGTAGTGTCAGTGGAAGACAGGGACAGTGTGGAGGTCCAATAAGTGAGTAGACACGTACCGTCTTCGTGCGTACGCACGGTGACCGGGTAGGAGGCGGGCCCGTCGCCCACGCTGGTGCCCGCGAGCACCCACACGCGGTACTCCGTCCACCGTCTTAACTCGTCCAGAACGAACGACGTCTGGTTTAGTTTGACGACGGTCGCCTCCGAATCTCCCCTCCCGGATTCGACGCATAGCAGCTTGTAGTAAGCGATACGGCCGTTGGCTCGCTCCGCTGGCGGCGGTTGCCACGACACGCGGATGGCGGTCGGCGATATCGGCACGGCGGTCACATTCATCGGAGGGGCGCCGGGAACTAAACAAGCTCAGCGGTAAGAACACGACGGAACCGACCGGCACTACCGGACCGTTCCGACAACCTGCAACTTAACAACTCAACCGCACGCGGCGACACGTCTCCGTGCACCGACAACCAACCCTGGCCGATGCAATCACTGAATGCCATTGATGAAATGAAAACACCGTGCTCAGAACATAAATAAAATATACATAATACAATAAATAGGTAATGCGACGATCGTGTCGCCAAAAATAAATGATCGAGCATGCACATATCCCCGTTGTTTGTGTGGTGTCAATGTAGGATCCGCTCGCCCATACATCGTTATGTCTCATCTGTCACACTTTCTCCTGTTGGAACAAAACTGGGATGATTATCGTGCGCTTACGACGCGAACAATTATTTATCTTCGCGTCGCAAGCGCAAAACAAAAGAGTCCGCCGTGGCGGGGCTCGTGTTCAACTGACCTACGAACAACATAAAGCCACTACTAAGGTACTGTGTACGCACACACGTCTCGACGACGACTCGCGTTTACTTGAACGTTAGTGAGGTGTGAGCGAGTGCGGTGAGTGGCGCGACTATCGCGTACACTTTACCGTTTCGACAATTTTACAATTACAAAACACATATTGTGATATATAAAACGTGGTGCTTGTGCTTGAATTACTGGCAGCGTGCCGGGCAGGTGCTTTATGTGAAATATTACATTAGGAGTTTACCTGGAATACTCACAACAGGATTCAGTCACTCTCACATCTCCTCAAAACTCAAGGTAGGAAAGAGATTCCTTGTTCGCAAATCTCAAAGTTAATTTAAAACAAAAGAAACCGGCCGGTGATGTTTCAAACTTGAATTGAAAATTCAAATTACTTAAAACATTTCTACAAAATTGTTTTATGAATATTTTGTTACGCTAGAAGGTTCAAAGAGTCAATTTTATCTGTTCTACTTAGAAAGTTATGGTGCCAAAATACCCAAGGGATTGCATTAATAAATGATTTATGTTACTGAGTAAATATTATCTCTTTAATTTTTAAAGACCAATAAGTATGACTTTTAGCCTGATAATATTTAATTTCTATTATTTTTACAGGAACTAAAGTTGCGTCTAAGATTAAGGCGTATCATACTTCAATCATAAAATTAAAATAAAACATAAACCCTCATCACATTGGCCCCTCACTGCAAAAACTTTCAAACTATTGCCAACATTTACAAGTACTGAATCTCGTTCCTATCGCGAGTATACTACAACCACTCACAAACGAAGACGTCGTCCTAACCGGCATCGCTCGCACGAGCGTACGACGCGAATATGCGCAATTAACCACCTTACACAAAATTCTAATTCAACATCAATTAATTCACTGAACATCGTAAGTTCGTACATTCAATCGCGAGTTCGTACGTTTGTAAGTTCGTACATTTGTAAGTTCATACGTTCGATTGCGTTCGTGCGTTTCGTGCGAACGTTTGCTTTGTTGTTGGACGAAGGGCCGGTGGTAGGGGTGGCGCGCGGCCGCATACCGTATTGTTTTGTTCTGATGGCGATGGGCGGCGTTGTGGCGCCCTCGCCGCGCTGCGACCGCGCCGCTAGCCAGATGTAGTACAACGTGTTCGGGTACAGCCCGTTCAGCGTGTACGTCTCCGTGATTGGGATGCGCCTGAGCAACGAATAGGGGATTTTTTTTTTATGTATAATACGGTTGATATTTTTACACAACACACACACACACACACACACACACACAACATCACGCATTTTATCCCCGAAGGGGTATGCAGAGGCGCAACCATGGCACCCACTTTTCGCCAAGTGTGTTCCGTCCCATGATGTGATAGGGGGCGAGCCTATCGCCATATCGGGCACAAATACCAGACTCCGGGCTGATACTGAGCAGAAAAACCCAAATATCACGTTGCCCGACCTGGGATTCGAACCCAGGACCTCAGAGCGCTGCCGTACCGCGCATGCAGTACAACTACGCCACCGAGGCAGTTGATATTTTTTATGGTTGTAATTTGATTAGCGACACAACACTGCTTCTAAATTTATTGGAATCTATACAAAAGAATTATGAGGTAATCGAAGATTTCCTAAATCAGTAAGATATCAGTAATGTAATCACACGAATCATAGAGAGTATTCTCTATGGTTCGTGTGATTACATTACCGATACCTAATACCGACCTTTTTTTAAATTTAATTAAAAAACATAAATATTAGTTTTCTTTTTTCCTTGTTTGATTAATCAATCACACTACTAACATTAAACCCACTGTTGTGTATAGGTATGTTTACCCATTTTCTTGACACTTAAAAAGTGTGACTGAAGCTGGTAGAAAAAATGTCCCCGCCACTGTCAGCTACGACGCTGAATAAACGTATTCATCTACCGAAATATTGTGTTTCCTTAAACATAACATACTAATCCACTTACTTCTTATGATGCTCCTTGGCGTACGTGTCGTTCCAGTACAGTTCGTATGAGACGATGTTGTCGCCCGCGTGCGCCGGCCTGCGCCACGAGAGCGTCACCGACGTCTCTCCCGCCTCCACTGCCATCAGGTTCGACGGTTGGGAAGGCACTCCTGATCAAGGAACGGAATAATAATATTGTTAGGATATAAATATTTTTGTGAGGGTATTTGTGATATCTTTTGCTATAAAAACATAAAGCGTTTGACAGACCGAGGCAGTCGTCAGTCAGCAGCGAACAACTGTTCATTACCAGTCGTACCGATTGTTCGGTTTGTGTAGTATTTGTGAAAGTATATCTGTAGTCAGTGATATTTCTTTTTATTTTTAATAAAAATCGCTTCAGTTCCTAACAATATATTAATACGTGAAGGGAAATTTCAGATTCCTTTCCAAGAATAATTCGCCCGTGGGGCGGTGGGAGATTTGACACTGTTTTAGTTTTATATGGAGAAGTACAGAAAGCTACCGCGGAACTGCATTTTATAATACATGTGTAATTATTGTATCGTAAAGCGCGCTTATTTAATTACGTTTGTAAGTTTGATTTATCTAATTTTAACTTAACTAACTTACGTGAACGTTAATTGGCAAGAAATAAGGTCTGTTATTGTGATCTGATTATGAAGTTGTTTACGATAGCAAAATTGTCGGAAGAAACTCACGTAAATAACTTACGCATGTAAAACTTACAAATATAACGTCGGCCTAAGAAAGACACACACATTTATTCTTTTTACGTTCGACAGGACAGTCAAACAAATTCCTTTAAGAGGATAAACATTAATAGACAAATCATTCTTTGCAAGTGATTAAATTTAATTGTATGTAAATGAACATGGACGGAACTATGAGAAAAACGCTAGTATGCGATACAATTCTACACACAATTAACTTCAAAATTATATAATTAACGAGTATTATTTCACATGCAAAGTTAATTTAAAGGCGCAGAGATTTCAAGATAAAATTATGAAATGTGTCCCTTATTCCCCGAGGACTTGTGTAAGATACGAAACTGATATTACTTAATTAATCATTTCATCTTTCATGATATCAGATCTCAGCACATAAATTTCAAAAATTATAAACTTCAGCTTTATGAATTAGATTTTTAGGAGCAGCGTTAAAAAAATTAAAAAATTTTGACAATTATTTTGTACTAGCTTCCGCACGCAGCTTCGCCCGCGTGGATTTCGACTTCAAAAATGGAGGAGGTGCTCAATTTGTCGGGATGTTTTTTTAATGTATGGTGGTATGCAGGTGGTCCGATTGTCCGGTCAGGGTCTGATGATGGGATCCTGGTGTAATCGAAGGAAGCTTATAGCATGATTCAGTATTCACGCGTGATGGTTTATTATTAGCGTATTTCATGTATAACTTTGGTGTTTCTATACCGATTTCTATGATTCTTTTTTATGGAATATTTAATAATGTTAACTATTTTAATTAGAGATGACTGAGAGTGTTATAAACGTAAGAGTAGACAAATATAAAGAGAAAGCTTCGAACTGCTAAGCTATCGGGAGTTACACGTGTTATTGTGAGTCAACCATAAAAGATAGACATATGCTGTCGTGGGATATTTTTTACATAATTTTAAGGAGAACATTTCCATCATACATGATTTCTGCGTAGCTTTAACCATTAAGGTTGCACACGCGACGGAATCTTAAAAAATGGAGTAACTTCTCCCGTTTTCCCAACATTTCCCTTCACTGCTCTGCTCCTATTAATTGTAGCGTGATGAAAAGTACACTATAACCAGCACAGGAGTATGACAAATAATTGTACCAAGTTTCGTTGAAATCCGTCGAGTAGTTTTTGTTTCTATAACGGTTATACAGACAGACAGACAGACAGACAGACAGACAAAAATTTTACTAATTGCATTTTTGGCATCAGTATCGATCCCTAATCACTCCCTGATAGTTATTTTGGAAATATATTTCATGTACAGAATTGACCTCTCTACAGATTTATTATAAGTATAGATAAATAAATGATGGAACGAGCAAGTCATTCGCTTGATGGTAAGCAGCAAAACTGTCAAAGTAACAAGACAATTTTACCTGAATCCTGATTTATAAAGCACTGCGTCGTATTGGGCTGGTTCTCTCTAGAAATTTGATGTTAAGTCACACAATGGCTCAATAGGTACTAACCTACCTGTAATGTTCTTCAAACTGGACCACAATTTTCATCATTATTTGTGGTCATGGCTTGTTCCGTTAACTATTTACTAATTTATTTATAAACTGAATGAAAGTTTACAGCACTTGGCCAAAACACTTACATCTAACAAAATAATCTATAATCTAACTCTAAATTGAATAATATTAAGACAACAATAACAATAAAATAAAATTCAAACAAATAACTAAAATTGTTTCCAATACTTAACTTTCTAAGGAACATTTTAAAGCGTTTCTAGAAACAACTTAATACTATTGTAAACATGATATGGTTTGTTATAAAATATAATCAGATCTGTTTGATGAGCGAGTATAGTTTGTTCAGAAAGCGAACCGTCGTGGCCGAAAAGTGAACTAACTTTCGAATTTTACATAGCAACCCTACCCCGCCAATTACCTTTTACTGTTATTTACCCAATGTAAATGTTAAACTCATTTGTCATATCGTATTGCCTTGTTATAAACTATCTTGCTTGTTGTTTATAACGTTTTTTGTATAGAAACATATTAGAATTGAACAAAAGAGGTAATTAACAGTAGCGACCTCAAATCCCACGACGGTTCTCGTTCTGACCAGACTATACGGCTCTTAGGCACCGTTCATCGAGGCTTACGAGAGTTGCGGTGGAAGCTGTGGGAGAGAGACAGATTCTACAAAGAATGCGTACCTTGCTGCGTCTTGACCTGCACGGGCGCCGAGATGGGCCCCGGGCCGACGGACGTGAACGCCTGAACTCGTATGGTGTACACCGTGTGCGGCGTCAGCTCGCTGATCGTCGTCAGGTGGTTGTTGTCCATCTAGACGAAACAGTTTTATTGATATCTAAAGTTAATGAGTAGCGCGAATAACATTGCGAATCAGTTTTGCATTTTTAAAAATATATATATTTCTTGCTTAGAATGACGAGACTAGCTTGCCGTTCGCTTGATGGTAAGCGATACGACCGCCCATAAACAAATGAAACCCCTTCCAACACCTTGAATTACAAAGTATTGCTTGGTATTCCACTGCAAAGGCATTTCAGTAAAGGCATGCCGGTGTAGGGCGTATTTAGTAGAGACTTGGTCTCACTCGATGTCTACCAGGTTCTTCTTAGACGGGGGCTTTTTGCAGAGTGGTCGTGGTGCTGATACACAGAAAGTTGTTGTCGTTAGTCTTCTCAGCGATGTTTGCAGGTGTGCTAATGCTTCGCCATTTTTGCCGGTTAGCATAGTTTGTTTTATCGACTTACCATTTGCGAATGCCATGATTGAAGACCCTGCGACGGATCCGTGGTGTAGTACACTTTGTAGCCCTATAAAAAAATTATACCGTTATTCAGAATTCACAGATTCTATAAAATGCGACAATTAATCAGGTCAATATTATATCATTATATATTTTTTTAGTTCTTCGGTAAACAAAGAACGAAGATAAATTGCCAGAATGTGATTTGATGGTTATCGTGGGGCTATAGAGGAAATGTGGGCTATAGAGGGCTACTTTCTTTATAATCTATACTAATATTATAAAGCTGAAGAGTTTGTTTGTTTGAATGCGCTAATCTCAGGAACTACTAAACCAATAATTTTTATTTTCACGAGGAAGCTACATTACTCCTGGGTGCTATAGGTCGTTATCCCGAGAAAATATAAAGCGAGACATTTTTTTTTTTCCCGGAAAAACTTTTACGCGGACATAGTTGCGCGCAAAAGAAAGTGTACTATAAAGTTTTAATATATATATTTTTTATTGCTTTGAATGTCGAGACGAGCTTGCTTGCTTGTATTCCACTGCGCTCGTTATCCCGAGACGTGAGATGTTAAGTCTCATTATGTCCAGTACTTACACTGGCTACAATGTACTTCAAACTGTAACACAACAGCGACTACACACTGCTGCTTGGCGGCAGAAATAGACAATGCGGTGGTACCTACCCAAGCACTCTCACATATGAGACACCTACCACCAGTAAATATAATATAAATAAAAATAATTCGTATTAACATTGTTAACTCACAGTCACTTGACCATTAGGAGTCTCGGGTTCGTCCCACTGTATAACCATAGTGCTTGAGCTGAGCGGCCGTACTTGCACGTTCCTCGGGGCTGATCCGGGTTCTAGAAACAAAACGATGACGTCACGTGATGTTCTGTAGTAATATGTAAGATGGAACATGCACGTGAATTGGGGCTTAGACAATTTATTTTCCCCGATGTATTTTTATAGAGCGCAGGTATAGTTCCATTAATAGTGTATAATATTTATGATTCATTATTATAGCACCAAGCCTTTTTTTTTTCTCTTCAATGGTAGGGAAAGGTGATGTCACAACCACATTTCTATCTATCTAAACTATTAAATCGATATTAAAATATATTGGACTAAAAGTGTCCAGTCTAGAGAGAAACTGAAGACCCTATTTGAAAGTGACCAGCATTCATGATGTGATGTAGTATTAAATTGCATATTGATCATTAATCCAATCAATACCAAGCATATGATAAGAAAATTCCCAATATGTTGTGTCCCATCCGAGTAATGAAGCCTGGCCATCGCTTATTACGTCTCGAAAGCTATTCAAATATTGTACACTATTATTGATAAAGTTATTTACATTTTTTTTTACATATTCTGTTAGCACATAGACCATGAATATTGGAATATGAATTTGGGAATATAAGTGTGGAAAATGTAATAATAATATCAGCCCTGTATTATATACTGTCCCACTGCTGGGCACGGGCCTTCTCTACTACTAAGAGGGATTAGGCTTTAGTCCACCACGCTGGCCTAGTGCGAACTGGTAGACTTCACACACCCTCAAAATTCTTTTAGAGAACTTCTCAAGTATTCAGGTTTCATCACAATGTTTTCCTTCACAATTAAAGCAAGGGATAATTCACAAAGAATACACACATATTTTAGAAAAGTCAGAGGTGTGTGCCCTTGGGTTTTGAACCAGCGGACATTGATCTCGGCAGTCCGTTGCACAACCAACTAGGCTATCGCCACTTTTTTATATGTAAAAATGGTAAATGAAAATTATATTGCATCAATTCTAGTTGCCAATAGACACTTAAGTACTCGAATTATACCATACAAACTATGTGAAATATTATCTACAATTAGCACCATTAAACATTATCTACAATGAAAAAGGCTTTCTACTACTCCTTCCCCAAATATACCTTAGTACTGATTTTTCAAACATGTAAGATAGAGTACAACACAAACGAATGAAAAATATCAGTTGTAAGTATAAAGTTATCAATTCATTTCACATATATTTAGTCTGGTTATAATTTATTTGACGGATTGCTCATACAACTTCCGACATTGCTAAAAATAGTAAGAAACCAATATTCAAATATATATTAAGTGAAATACCGTTTTTTTTTGTTTGATTCGACTGTGTTGTTCATATACGAGTATGACTGTGTTATATGTTTTAAAGGCAATATTCGATACTAAACTACCCAATAAGAATATAATAATATTAACGCGTAATATAACAATGTTTAGACCGTGGTAACAAACCTTATTCTAACAGTCTTACTTATTAGAGGTAATATAGAAAAAAATTACTCTAACAGTCTTACTCATAAACTTGTTTTAGGGTTAAGAGGTGGTTAAGAATTGCTTAAATAGCTGTCAAAAACATCACCGGTTCCTAGTTTAAACCTTATTAAGAGGCAAGATGGCGGGTTTTGACTTACAGCTGATCGAGTAAATTTGTGTTTTAACTAAGCATAGCTTTGCAAATATTTTATAAGTAATACTGTAATAGCCTTACTACCCCTAATGCAAGGTAATAAAAATACTGTTCCTAACTATAAATAACGTTTAAGTGCGTAGAAGATAATTTTAGAAAATGAAAATCCGATTACGAAACTTCTTACGCAAATAGAACACTACATTATCGACCTCCTTGTAAGCTTTTGTACTGGGAAACGGACTTTTAAGTGGATGTGGAGGGCGTAAAAATTAGCCTCTAATATACTTGGAATCTTCTCGAGCAAACGGCCTTGAATACGGGCGGGTATACGGAAATATTTACGAATAAGTTCTTCGAAAAATCAATTTGGAATGTTTCTGTGATTTTAAACTATCCAAATGTTCCTTATTGTTGTGTATATAATAGTGTTGATTGCGATTTAAATGATTTGTAGTTTGGGAGATGCTAGGAAATAACAATTTTAGTGTTTATAATATTAAGGAAACATTATCTGCATTATAGAAGTTTTTAAATAATTAAACTAAAAATAATTTAATGCGAAAATATTATATAGTATTTTTTTTATATTATGTATTATACATTTTGAACAAATAATTTCTAAAAGTACGGTTAGCGCGCGGTTTTGCTTTGGGTCAGGTCTTAATAGAGAGGAACGAAATAACCTTGTTGAATCATATCGGATTCAGAGAATCTTTATACGTTTCGGTTGTACCGGGATTACATATATGGCAATACTGGATATTTAATACACGATAAGCTCAGTCTTCTATCTAAATATTGGACCGTTATCGACGTTACACGATGCTAAAATTATGTACAAATATCAATATCATGTTATAACAGTTACAATATGTTAACAGTCAAAACATTGTAAATTGTTATAAATTACCAAAATTACATTTAAAAACGACAAAAGTATAAGCCGTCAAATTAAAAACGACAAAGTTTCCTCCGTGAATAAATTATATTGCTCTTTTCATAAACCAATCATGAAAATGAATAAGGATCTCAAGTCAGCCGGGATCAAACGGCGCGAATATAAAAACTCTTTGTTGTGACATCCATTCAAACGCCCATTAGCATGAAAGTAATACGAAAACATTGCGATATCAAATTAAGCAACGGGCCGGGCTCATTTCAATTATGTACGAAATGAAAATAAAAATAATGGCCCTGGCGGCACCGACGCGAACCCCGGCCGTCTTAATAGGATTTGTAATCCTCCCGCTCTAATACGAAAAAGGGGCGTCACTCAATGAAAAATCTCCATTCTGTTTATAATGCCGACAAAGAGCAAAACAATAAAAAGTTTTCTCGCGGGGCGGTCCGATATTAAAACGTCATAATCTCGTTTGGGACAAGAGCACGGGTCGCCGGCGACACAAACTTTCCTTTATTACAAATGTAAAGGAGACGCACAGAAGCTGTGTACACATTTTCGCAGAGACGTTTTCATTACAGACTCATCAGATTTTTTCTACTCGGCAGGCGTACTGCGACGCGCCGTCAGTAATTTCGGAGGCGGGCGGCTTACCGACTCACAATTTGATAATATTACATTTTACGGGAAATTAGATGTTATAGCTTTGACATTATGTTGTGAGGAAGGAATGCGTGTGAAGAGATGAAATTCCACCTTAAACCAATTACTTTGTCATACATATATGAGTAGTACATACACGTATAAACTGTTTGGGGGAAGAGTTATATGTGAAAAGTATCCCAATGATTCCTGTATTAATGATACACAATAGATTGACCATCCATGCAAAAACCTAGCAGGAACATGCTGTATTAATGCCCAATCGTTAAGAAATCCATCTATTCGTACGATAAAAATGTGTAAAATTATTTTGTATACTTACTGGCACCTGCGTATAATGAATCCACTGCAAGCGAGCACGGAAAAAAACATATGATTAGTCGGTCAGTACAAAACGGCGCGTACACACAATATCACAAGATACAGGGCAGAAAAACGTGTGTGAGGAATCCAAAAACACATCAACAACGATATTTATACGTCGTAAGGCATACGAATCCGACGTCGATAAAAAAAATGGTGCATGAGAAAATAAACTGAATCGATCACGCACTACGTCTACATTCTACAAACGAAGATAAATGTGCAAATGAAACAAAAATAAAAATAGAACACAAGCGAACTTACATGAAGCGGCGGCGATTGTCGTACGTCGCGTTTACGCGGAGGACATGTAAAGACGATCAAAGGAAATACCTTAAAACTGAGAGCACAGCGCAACAAACGGAACGCGAACAAAAATCTTCCTCCCATTCCAATCCAAGCGAGGTAAATTAACTTCACAAATCGCATAATTTAAAGCGAGACAAGAGAAATGAAAAGAAAATAAGCGTATGGGTAAATGCGTACAAATGATTTTCTGTATTTGTATTTTAACATTCCGTACTTCGGCGTGGCATCATGTTAACTTCTTATCGCTTGGTATTCGTCTGTTTGTATGTTCGGTCAAGACCCTGAAGATTCATTGTCTCAGATATTACTTAAGATTTCCCATTACACTAATAAAACATTGATGTTCACATTATTTACGAATATAAATAAAATTTTAGTTAACTCAATTAAAAGATATGCCACTTTTAAGGTCATTTCAAATGATTGCAAAACCTATCTGTTTTTAACAGAGATCTGCATACTCCCGAAAGGCGTTGAAAAAAGCTGTTTTTTCCAAATTCAGTATATTACTAGAAAACTTACATTTGTGCTTTTTCTCTAAGAAACATCGAGGTATCAAATTAACAATATAATACAATGTTTTATTACGCGAATGCTCACAGAATAATTATCATGTATCACAAACAATATGAAATACATTACACGGCATGTAACCTTACAATTGTTTGTAACCTTTCAAAGCCGAAATTTCTACTCGCTCTTGACCGGCATTTCTTCTTTATTTCAATACCGTTGGGTTCAGTTTTACGATTAAACGTAAATATTTTGTTAGCCATCCACCTTGATTGAAAGAACAATTTTATATGCCAACGCGTGTATATTTAAGGGTCGGTCAGTATAGTATGTATCTGAAAGCTTTTGAATTGTTGTTATTCCGCCTT
Organism: Manduca sexta; assembly: GCF_014839805.1. NCBI lineage: Eukaryota > Metazoa > Arthropoda > Insecta > Lepidoptera > Sphingidae > Manduca > Manduca sexta. The sequence goes on from NC_051129.1 coordinate 10,138,301, forward strand.
TCTCTTATCTAATTACAAACATTCTAAAATCATTACCTCACTCTCACTCATGAAGTTAGATGTGCTATCTACTGCGTTATATGCTATCCTTGTCACTCTATCTACGTGGTGGTACGAGTGAAAGAGACGGCTACATACCAGTTTCTCCTGTGGTGATGACGGCGGGAGTAGAAGGTGGTCCGCGTCCTATGTTGTTGACAGCTATGACGTACATTTCGTACTCCGTGTATGGCGAGAGATTCGTCACAGCATAGAACTGAGTGACTACTCCTGATATTTCACTAAAGGCCTGTAGGAAATATAAGTTAATTTAGGTTTTGAGCAGATGTTAGCGTCTGTAGAAATAAAATTAATGCAAAGTCGCGCTCGAAGGACCAATTATAAAATATACACAAAATATAGTAATGTTCTTAAGATTTTTTCATGGACTAGCGATCGGCCCCGGCTTCCCCGGCTTCGGACGCGTGGCATATCTTATCTATCGCCAGATGACTCCGATGTTCCGATCGCTAGCTAACTTTACAGGATTACCCGCTAGACCTTGCTGAAGATTACCTAAAAAATAAAATCGCTTCAACCGTTTTCGAGTCTATTGGGAACATAAATACACAGTACATACATTTCTTTTTTTATATATTTGGTTTGCACATACCTGATTAGCGTATTTAGGTTTATATTGTATGACGTAGTACTGGGGTTCCTCGGGGCCGTTGTACGTCCAAGTGAGTCGGACTGTGGTCGCAGTGATCTCCGACGGCCTGACTTCCGTGGGCGGACCGGGAAGCGCTATTAGAAATAATAAAAAAATGGTTTTAATATGAGACTTAGTATAATAATGAAGAAATTGCAAAACTGTTGGAAAAAGTTAAAAAAAACTATAAGTCTCGTCAGATAAGTCGTTTGAGGTCCTGTTTAACATGTCGCTTAGATCTTTATATTTCATCAAAATTTTCAATTACTAATAAGAATACTTTGTATTAGATTTATTTTTAATCTTAATGGATTTCAGATATATTACTTTAAAAGATCCTATCATGTAAAATTAATCGAATATCTAATAAATCATTCCTTCTACATAACTAGACACGCGAGAGGCAATTATTAGAGTAGACGGAACTGTTAATAGGACTTTAATACCCTCCTAATCTAGATCAGCATCAAATTTAACGCCGGGAACTGATCTCATCGAGTTCAAGGTCAACCCTAATTGCTGCGAGTCCGGGGAATTTAATCAAAACCCTCGATGAACATGTCCATCGGAACGCACATCGATAACTAAATTCCCAAAATTAAATTGCGCAAACATTACCTCCGCGCCGAACTAGAAATAACAATAATTAATCATTAATCAAGCTGACATTCGTTTGTCTCCAGGGTACCGAACAACTTTCCAACCCTTTCAATTATAAATTATAACACTAATTCATAATGGATGTTGCTCGACTTGCCGCAATTTATCAAATTGATTTTCGTAAATCCTTCTTTCCACCTCGGCAAAGTTATTACCATAAATTTGCAACAGTTATCCCAAGAAATTATGAGTGTAATTTGATTCAGTCAGTCTTGTGAGCGGTTTGCGCTGAGCGTGCGCGGGTTCGGATTAATTAGGGAATACCGACTGCCGCGAGAGGGTTAACTGGTGTACGCGGTCATCAATTGTCCGACGTATTAAAGTACGTTTGCAGGGTTATATTGGTAGGAATTGGACGGGACGCTGATGGATGGAAAGGTCGGTGGTAGTTTTTCATCGGATACGTCATTTTGGCGTAAGCAATATTAAGCGCAGGGAGCAGTGATGTGAGACTTATTTTTTTTTAATATAAAATTTGGTTCTCGGTTTTGATGTAACACGTAACTGAACAGATAGTCATAAGACACGAAGAGCAATAACTGTTTGGAAGGAGTTGTAGGCTGAAGATCTTCGGACCAATTCAGAAATCAATATAGTCCGAACTAGCGGTACTCATGGTTCCAATTGTCCCAAAATAAATTTCTGTTAGAAACTTTCCTATCCAACACACGAGTATTTTCCCCTGCCTAATAATTATACACCACTCACATTGCACTTTCACCTCTGCGGTAGCTTCTATGACTCCGAGCACGCTGGCCGCCTCGCATGTGTAGTTCGCAGACTCCCTAATATCTTCCAGTTTGAGATTGTTCAGTCCTAGCGGCGGATTGTCTTCGGGCGTCAGCCATTTTGTCAAGCCTGTCAAACAAAATGGCGGTTATTTTAAATGTCAAATATGATATTTATACTTAAAATTTATAATTATTTGTTTGATAGTGATTGAAGTTTGACGAATACATCGTTAATTAAGGTTTTATTTGTTCCAGTTGCTATGACGATTTTCATTAAAACTTTTCTTATTTCAATTGGAAACATTGGTGGTGGTACTCACCTTTTCTCCATTTGACGGTGGGCATCGGCGCACCGAAGGCAACGCATTTGAGGGTCAGGTTACCACCGAGCATCACTTCTGAGCGGGGAGGTGGGGGTATCGAGAACTGCGGCGCCACTCTCCTCACTGTCATCAAAAAATGTGATGAAATAAAAATAAATACTTATAAAAATTAAAAAGGATATAATAATTAACTCTTTAGTAGGGATGAATCTTTCTCCTATACAAATGTTGGTTCAACACAAAATGTTTTTCATTCGAATATAATATTAAATACAAATAGCTATAAAAACGATATAACTGATTGCCTGTTTTCGGGCAGTTAAATTTCTGTGAATTTGTCACTGGAGGAAATTAGGTGATTTGTCTCAGGCTGGATTTTGAGTCTGGTTGTTTTATTATGCTTGCTGTATTACATTATTGGAAGGGGATTCCCCGAAACGTGGTACAACAGTATTGTATGTATAAAATTCACATGGATACGACCGTAATTATATTCTATGCAAATTCATGTGCACATGACCGAAATATATATTTACACGGTATTCAAGTTCTATGAAAAAATACGCAATGTTCATGAATTTAACACCTAAATAAATAAATTCCAGCCTGTTTCATAAGCTTCAGTTGCAATGGCGCACGGCATACCATAATTAACCAAATTAAATTCAACTCACATATTTTCAAAAGTGTAAAGAATAGGGGATTTAAAAATATCCAACCAACTAAAATATATTTTAATTTGTATACATGCCTTTGTTTGCCAAAATATAGCATTTTAAAGTAGAGATAAAATGAGTTAAAAAAAAGAAAATGTTTGTGTTTCCATTACGTTAATTAATGTGAAAAGAGATCTTTATTATCGTCATTCGCTTTTACCAGTCCGTTTAGGGACGTCACAGCGTTCAAATATTTTTTAATATATTTGAATATTTTTAGAATATTTTTCTGATAGTACTTGGAGAAGCGACTAGAGAGCCCGGCACAATTTTATTATTATCAAGAGGTCAATAACTTTCTTTAATCAATTTTTTTCATGGCACTCCAGTACACTGCACTTACTATTACGGATCAGGTGACTATAACTTTAAAAAAAATATTTAGCACCTAATCAGGAACTAAGAAAAGTTCTGATTCGAATAAAATTGAGAGTTAAGTATTTTAGAAAGATGATATTGTATATCGAACCCTAGTTTTTAATAGTAAAAGCATCATGAAATGATAAATTACATAACGAAAGTCAATTTAAAAAAAAAATATAACTTTTCTCCAAATGCTGAATAAATATTGTCGTGGACATGTAATATTTTCATGCACGTAAACCAAGCTCAGTTGCCCCGCAACCAGACGTAATAATAATTTTTCATGTGTCCCGTCATTACTCACAACCCTAAAAGTGTAGTCACATGAACACATTAGGGTTGCAAGAACCTAGTTTTCTATACTAAGATAAAAATGTACTGGAGTTACGCGAGGGGATTCATTACAGTTCATTTGTGTCAGATTTTTTTTTTTTTGCATAAAATCACAATTCGACGAGAGTACATATAAATATTAATGAACTCGTGATATTTGTGTAAATGTGAACTAAACCGACTTGCTTGACGTCCATACATGGTAATATTTTTTCATTGTGTCCATCATATCTCACAACGCTCTTCAGACTACAGTAGGGTTGTGCAACGGCGGAAAATCTTGCTTCAGATTTTATTTGCTTGATTGCTTGCATTTCTTCTCATTTCTATAGTATTACTAAAGAAAAATGTAGACCACGTTAAGTAAGCGTTTGGCTTTGTTTTAAAAATATCCGTTTGCCTAAAATCAATATTATTATTAAATGGGATGTATTTGATTGCATGTAACAGACTTTTTGTAGAGATGTGGCCTTATTGTATGAACCTACTGTGACCTTAGAAATTAGCAAAGTAGAAAAGAAATATTAAAACTATTTTAAAAAAATCTACTTTATTTGAATAAAAAGATTTTACAGGACACATATTCAAATATTTTTGTTTGGAAATCTAGACGACCAAGAATTTGGATAGACCTTTTTAAAAGTCCCTACGAGACGAAAGACGTTTCAGACTAAAGAAAAATCTTAGAACGTACGAATGCCGAAGATGTAGCCGTAATACCTCGAAATATTATGATACAACATCACGTAAGCAGCAAAATTTAATAAAAATATATTGATGGTTTTTAATCAAATTGATTTAAGCAATATTTTGTTTTTCGAAAATTAAACTATATACAACTGACGCAAAAAATGCACTGATTCTTTATATGTATTATACAACTAATTAATATCGTTTATATCAATTAGCTTTTCAACTATTGATATATAACTGATATTATCTATATATATATAAAAATGAATCCCTATTTCCCTTGGTCACGCCATCACGCGTGAACGGCTAGACCAATTTCACTATTATTTTTTTTGTTGTGTTTGTTATTGTCAGGAGAAGGATCATATGAAAGAAAAATTCAATAAATTGCGCGGAAAATTAGGAAATTTAAGAAAACTTAACGAAAATATTAATTTTATATAACTGTCAATTGTTTGAAATAACTGTCAGCGAATGACAGAATGCGCGCTGCAAAATCATAGTTAATACGGGACGTCTGTCGGGTCAACTAGTTTAATATAAAACATGTATTCAACAGCAGGTAACCCTAATTAAAGCATACATTAGGGTCATACGATGGACATTCAGACGTCACATTATTCAGTACGCATTTATTGCTTTAATTGCCTTTGTTTTACAAAACATATTGTTCATAGGTACTTGTCGTGAAACAAAAGGTTTCACTAATGGCCATAATGTATTACACTTTTTGATATTGTTTTGAGTACGTACTCATACTGAAGTTTTTTTCACCTTGTTTAGTAGATTTGTACGTTTTATTTTAACCAGTTATCACAATATAGATAAGTACGAAATCAACATGGATTTCTAGTATAGTACCTAATAACTTTTGTTATTATTGCTCGCTGATTGCATTGTTATGATGAAATTAATTTTCATTACGCTCTGTCTACTATTATAAAATTTGTATCTATAATGATTACTTGTTTTATTACGTTCGATTTTTTAGTTGTCTTTTACTGGGCAGTGAAGGAATTTATGAAACAGAAAATTAATAAAAAACCTTTCAGTCACCATATTTTTAGTCTGGAATTAAATATCAAAGCAAGTTAATTGTATTTCATCGATTTTTGAACTATGATTGAATCTTCAAGTTAATTTTAAGAAGTTTATTAAAATGTACTAACCGACAGACGGACAAGAAAATTTAAATAAAAAGGTGTTAAAAACAGGGCGATCTTATTAAAGCCAAAACAAATTCTAGTCATGTAGTAAACAAGATTAAATTTTCCTAGGCGTAAATAAGTGGTGTTCCCACTTTCATTATGGCACGTAAATACATTTCAGGATGGCGGACGAAAAAAAAAATAAAGAGTCTTAAGCAACAAGGGCGGTTGGCCTCTTTAATTAAGGTGAGACACGTCCGAAAGAGAGTCGTCTTCGTGGGCCTTCGGACGATCTGCGGTGGCCATCCTTCACTGACACGTTTATTTGACTCGGGCTTAAGTTAGAGAAGGTATATTGGACCCGTACGAAGGTGTCGCTTATGTTTGAACGGGATTTTGTTGAAGAATTCATAAGAATAAATTTATTTTTAGCAAGATAATGGATTGGTTGGACTGAGTGAATCAGTGGCGTAGCTAGAAAACCAAGTGCCCAGGTGTAAAACAATCAATGTGAACTCCGGGCCAATTTCTCAAAAAAAAAGGACCTTGTTTTTAATTTTTTGCTTGAAATGCTTTCTTAATCTTTACATGGTGGTAATAGTGGTGACATTAGAAAAACATCTTGGAGCTAACTCCGCGGAGTTCCTTAGGCTTGGGGGCCCATTGCACTACGCCGCCTATCCCACTCTCCCATTACCATCACCCTGAGACCTCAAACGTCAGGTGTCACAACCGCCTATAATATAAACCGCCTAAGCGCCTTACTCTAGACACGGCCCAGCTACGGGCGAAATTATTCTTCCTTTATTCAAAACGTTTCCGGGACACGCTCGGCTACTCTGTTTTTACGATTAATTAAAATTAGTTGAACCGAGTGATGCTTTTTGGCTTCGCTTTATTTTTTAATATGTAGACGGATGTAACGCAATTGGTCCGTTTTAAGTGTGACCGGTGCGGCGATCCATTTTAATTATGCCCCGACAATAGAAAAGGCAAATGAAACTTGCTCTTTTATGGATAGAAAATATATATTTTAATTACTTTCCACGTCGGTTGGTCACGTCGAGATATTTAAATGCATTTGTTTTTTTTCTTGGTTCAGCTGGGATCATTGTGAAGATGGTATACTTCGAACATGAGCCCTTAGTTCTTGATTCATATAGTGTACGATAAAGTTGACAGTAAAAATTTAACACTTTTAAATGGTTACTCATGTAGAGAAACAAGTTCTCATAGAAATATGGCAGCAGAGTTATTATTATTAAAGCCACGAAAAAAAAAATACTGAACCAATAATTTGAGAAAGTCTTGACTAAAAAGGTGTTTATGATAAAAATAAAAATTTATTACAGAACAAAATTTTGAACGATATATAAACAGTAAAACATTAGTGAATCAACGTTTACCAATGGCGGTCTTTTGCAAAAGTTTTTACAACATAAATAAATGATCGTTTACATTGCTCAAGTTCGCAACTGAAGCACAAACTAACAAACTCTTTCGAGAAACATTTAAACGTTCCCCCGCACTTTGCATTTATAGTTCAACTGTTTATAGGTAAATGAGGAAAAGTATGCCAGAGAATTTATTTTCACCATTTTTTTTCTATAGCAAAATGCGTCCTATGTCAAATCCAGTACTTAGCGAGACCTAACAATCCCACAATGAGTCTGTATAATTGCGTCATACAAAAGTCAAGAGTAAAGAGGAATTAAAACGAATCATTTCTCAACACACAAGAGGAACAATAACACAGGCTGGATAAGCAAACGGTATGTGAAAAATATATTAAAAACGTTTAAGTGAGAATGGTAGGTAAAACAAAGAGAATGGCACTGTAAAACGACTTAAAATGTATTCACCGGCTTCGTACCAAAATTATAATAGCTTTGGCTCGCGGCTTCGTCCGCGTGAATTTTTTGTCCCAGATAAAAATCCCGCTTTATAATTTCCCAGGATAAAAAGTAGTCTATAAAACTCAGGAGGTAATGTAGCTTCCTATTAGTAAAAAAATCAAAATCAGTTCTATAATATTAGTATTACTCTTCAGCTTTATAATATTAGTATGCATAATATATACTTTTATACCCATTTTGTGTGTGTTCTGTGCGATTTTGTTTAAGCTGAAGTATGACATATTTTTCTTGGGTGTAATTTTGTGATTACCGTGACTTTAGTGTACTAAACAAAGAAAAAGAAAATTGTTATAATATTATAAAAAAAGATATACATCGGCTATATCGTTTTTATTAATCTCAATGTTGGTGTCTGGACATACAAACGTAGGGTACTTTGAAATAATAATGCACATCAGTCGAGGTGTCAAAATGCTGGTATAAATAGGGTGCCTTCTCATTGCAGTCTTAATTCAGACGTGGTGCAGTTCGGATCAGTGTTTATCTCGCCACAGAGCAAGGCTAGTCTAGTTCATTTAACTGTTAAGCGGTTGCAATGTTAGTTATGGGTTAGCTTTCAAGGTAATAAGTTACAAGGGAGTTTCTAATGAATCCTTACATAATGATTGTGCTTGGAACATTCGACTACGTAATGAGAGACCAATAAACTGGAATTCTAAGGTTACGTTCATCGTTTATTTTATAAATGTAACGTATACATGTCACAACATTTTGCGCCGATGTATATTTATATGTAGGGCTTCTTTTGTGGGGGCACAAAAATCTTAGAAAATTGCCATTAAAAATACAAGAAGGAGGGAAGTACCAAAAATTACGGACTTACAGCTTTCGAGAATTAACGTGCCCACACAAAAGAAGTGATAAAATAAAGCCTGTTTATATGTATAACCAATCGTTGCAAACATACATGTCGCTCGAACAACAAACTCTATATACGGTGGTCTCATTTATCTAAGACCTTGTTTAATTGTGTCATTTTGCCTTACGGGAAAGAAAAAGACTAACCCCAAAAATGAATTTGACAAGTAGACATTTATTTACATTTCTGACACAAGATTATTGAGTGTACTACAGTGGTGAAAGGTCCATATAACTCGATTTCTGTCGGCTTCCCTCAGTCCCGGATCTAGAGGGGGCAAGCGGGGGCCCATGTCCCGGACGGCAAATTCAAACTTGGCAGACGCATACACCACTCATCATTAAGGCAACTTTGGCTAGTGAGACGTCCAATACATTAAACAAGTAAATTATTTTCCGCGGGGCGAGAAAAGACGATGACAACAAAGGTAAAAATATAGGTGGCAATTACCAGATTTTGCCCCACCTTGAAGAAATTCAAGATTCGGGGCTGGTTTCCCTATATATAGAACCTTATTATCATTAGCAATATTTTCAAACCGCATTCATGCATACAAGTACCTATATTGTGTCGAGTTTCCTTACGGAAAACTTCACCTTTCACACTACCGCACTACACAAACATACGACGTTTAACATCAGCGTCACCGAACACTGACTCGCGGAGAGCAGTCTCGTGTAGTTTGCGTACTCTCGTGAAATGTAGTGGAGACGTCGCTCGTTGTAAAACTAGTGGAACTAGGATGCAGGGACCGAACTTCGAGTGTATATCGTTAGACGCTACGGGATATTCGGCTAGATAACTCGGCTCAGTGTGGAATGCCTTTGTTGTACTGGGAGGAAAAAATACCATGCCTTGTTAGCACGTAGGTAAAGTTTGTCAAGTTTATGATTGTAATAATAAATAAAGGTACTAATGTATACTCAATCGATCTTGGAACATTCTTGGCTGACTTTTCAGTGTCTTACGTTTTTTGGGTTTTCTGATTCTATAAAACACACGTAGGGTTGGCTAAGATTAGAATTATTGTGGTGAAATGATTGCCTCCATAACTTGATGAGATGGGAAGACACGCTGCGAAATGTGTGTGTGCAAAGGTGTGAGTGTATGTTAATTATCCAGATGCGTGTATTATTTGCGCCGAGTCGGTAATTATATGCGAGAAGCAATGCAATTGTAATGACACGGTAAAAATGATAAAAGAACCCATTAGCCACACTTTTTTCCGTTCAACTAGCCGTATACAAAAGGACGCCGCGGACACCGAATCATCGCTGTAAAACATTACAGATAAAGATTGACCTTTACGAGAGTATTTCACTGCAAATTGCAATCGAACGTCATAATGTGCTAACCACATCAAACAGACGCATTAATTAAAATCAATTTACAAATGAATTCGAAATTCAAAAAATGTGAACACCATTTTTTTTATATCTATAACATAGGTAACATAATCCGGTTCATATGTAAAGGAGCGCGAATGTACAGCCATTCGTGACAGTGACAGAGGTCCGGCACCAATATCCTAAAAAAGAGGACGTTCTGGCCTCAAAGAGACATCACGTATGTAACGTATGGAGCCTCCTGTGCGGGCGGATTAACTTTGTTAAATAAATCACGCTTTTTATACTTCTCGCATGCGCTTGTGTGTGTGTTTAATTTATAAAAGTGAACTGTTTGTGCCAGTTTCATTTTTCTTAACTTTTTTTAATTAAAGAAATATGTTACTTTCCCGCTTAGTTTGTATTGATTTGCGAATGTTTTGCTGAGCTGAAGCGAAATTTAAACTCGGAAGGGGATTATACATTGGTCAAGTTTGCGGCTCAGGACCCTGATGGTTGTAGTTACCTATTCAAAGGACTTCAGTCATTAGAACTTCACTATGAAGCCAATCGAATGTTCTGTAAACCAACGAAACCAAGCGAAATTCCATAAACAAATATTTGTTCAGTAATAACTAAACTACGCAAGTCTACCTTCAATGCTTTGGCTTTCATTATAGCCGCCGGGTTCATACTATTGTGTCAATATTTGACAACATCGTTTGTCAAAGTATCGGGCGCCTTATCGCTCGGCGTTCAGTGTCCACCGTCAAATTGTTACCGGATTTACAGATGAACTAATTAGCTCGTGTAATGAACAATCTATCTTCTTACTTGGAGATTAAGTTGAATGTTAATTTAAATTTTCTGCCAATAATACTTTAGCTATAATTTTTGGTTTGATCAAATAATTTTAGAAAAGACTTTTATACAAAGAAAACAAAACACAAACAATTGAAACATTCTAAATTTAAATCTAAAAATGCCGCTTCGAACTCATTCGTAAAATAGTAACTGGCATTTAATAAAACGCAGTTGAGGTTGCGGTGGGGTTTTATAAAAAGAAAACACAGGGTAAAAATGAGCGTGTCGGCGGGTGTGGCGCGGCGTACCCGTTCCACAGATGAAAATAATCCCGCGCCGTCCTTTTTGTCAAGTTGGAAACTAATTCAATAAGACTCAGTCACTACTACTGTAAGTTTTCAAGTTTTCTTATTCGAGCGTTTGGTTCGCGCCAGGAACTTACGCGGTTATGATTACTGTTATTTTTCATGGAGGAAAGAATTAAAATATGTCACCTCTCAAATTCCTTTATGCGTGACACTTATAATTTTGCATTTTGTTACTTTATGGACAACACCTGATGGCTGGAATTAGTTTTGGAAGGTTGTGTACCTACCGGATAATCTTATCGTATGTAATTTCAATACGAGTCGAAATTATCACGTAAGAATTGCTAGAGGATAAATATATTGGGTTCACCTATTTATGGCTTTAATACCGTACACCTGAGAGTTCATTTTCGCGAATTTAATATCACAAAGTTGTGAACGTCTACAAACTCGATACTTCGCGTGGACGCATCGGAACATTATTCCCTTTTTAAGACCAAGTAGACATAAACCACACCCAAATTTAGTCCCCAATAAGGTCTCATATATTAGGCGACGAGTCAATTTTCATTTTCTCTATACAATTATAAACTTCGGTATATTAAGCATTAGGATACCAACCGTCAAATATAATAGTCCAGTCTATGGTATTTTCTCTAAACAATTCCCAACTCTGGTTTACTAAGCATCAGCATACAAAAACTTAACTTTACACGAAGCATCGAACCCGAACACAGCAATCGCCGCTCGTAATAACGCCACTGATTTATAGGGAATATTGATCAATTAATTTCAACCAACGCCCCGAGCCCGCTAGTTCGCACACTCGCGTCACTTGCAACGCTTGCCTGTAAGCAGAACTACAACGCGGCACGTTTCGACAATTGTTCCTATTGTTTAAAATTCACTATGCATCTGATGCCGGAGAACTTAGCAACTCCTGTGTTGTCTTACAATAAAGGGTGGACGTTTTGTGACGAAATAAATTGTGCTAATTTGAAGAACAGGTTCTCTTATTGCGTAGTCTACTTTTACTGAGGAATTTTAAATAGGCGATTAATTTTTATTTTTTATTTACCGTTTTGTTAGGATAATCATAATCTTCAATTACTGGTGACATTTGCACTAGGCTCGCAGGCCTGTGTCGCAATGACCTATGAGTAGTTACATTTGAGAATTTTTTATTTCTAATAAAATTTTAGCTACATGATATACAGGATGTCCCAGAAAGTAGTGTCAAGCGAAGGTCCAGAGATAGAGCATCCGTGATTCCGTGATTTTTCATAGTTTTCGAGTTATGAATATTTTTCTAAAATTTTGAGAATTTTTGATTTAAACGATTCAATGTTTTCTTTTTAAAAAAGTAGAAGAGTTTTTCGAGATTTTTTTATTGCAACTAAATTTTCATTAGTTGTACTTTTTCGCTAAAAACAATCAGCTTCGTAACTTTAATAAAAATTATAAAAATGTTGGTGTAAAGTGAAAAACTTACGTTCCATGAATTATAATAAAAATTTTCTTCTTTAAATTAATAAAACTAAACAGGTGACTTCGTGGTTCTAAGGTAGGTCAAAAACTTCTCCAGACTCTCAACTTACACATACATTAAAAAACATGGTCCTTCATGGGGGCTATTTTGGCTAAAATCAGCTTTAAAAGATAGCAAGGTGGAAAATTCTTAAAATTTGCCGTTAGATGATAGTTTTTTTTTTTACTTCTCATCACTCCTAAGGTTAAATAGTTTGTAAACTAAGCGAAAATGACTGCAAGAAAGCTATAAGTTAAACATTTGGCATATTTTTGTGTTGAGGTTCAATTAAATTTGCATGATTCGTTCTCGTGGTTTAAAGTTAAGTACAACGGCCCGACCTACTATGGGCTAAGTGCAGAAAAAGAAGCACCTCAACATAGAACATGGAACATAGCATTTTTTAATACAATACAAACTTAATTTTAAGACAATAAATATAATACTCTAGTAACAACATTCAAAGCGAGCCCAATCGCTCTAGATCGTATCTGTACGTTCATAAGTTGCTCGTTGTCTGCGTCGGGACGGCCACCGACGCCCGACGTTATCTACGACGCGTATATATTGTTAATATTATTGTCCGTCGGTATGCATACGGTAACCTACTAACGTTCCCTCTGTTAGCATAGATAAATGTAATATCCAATGGTTGTTATGGCAGATGGTTGCGTGTTTTCATTCCTTTTATACTGTAATTTTAAGACTAGTTTTTCTTCGCGTCTCTGTCTACGTTGAACATTTCCATAGATACAATTGAGTCTATATCGTAAGTTAGACCTCTAACAATACATTGGTGAAAACTGTATTCCATTCCATGCATTCGTTTTTGCGCGATGTGCGTTTAAAAATCCAGACAATCAAAAATTCTAAAAACTATTTTTTTGGCTTCCATTGCTTTAATAAAGACCCCTTATATAATTTTTCTTCTATAACAATATGAACGGACGTTGTCCTGTTACAATTTTATTGTATATGTAAAGATTTCGCTATTTTCGTCTTTGATATTTATTTTATATGGCGTTGGCCTAGCTTTTGATTTGTATGACTGGATACTCTCCAGAAATAAATTGGTCATTATCTTCATGAAAACAATACAATCAGCCCTGTATTACATACTGCCCACTGCTGCGCACAGGGCCTTTTTTTACTGAGAGGATTCAAGTCTTACTCCTTCGCGCTAGTCTAGGGCGTGTTGGATATAACGACTTTCTATTTCTGCCTACAAAAAGCAACAAGTATTGATATAGCCCGGCATACTAAGGGTGATGTACTGGCGAGTGTCCCTTTTTGCACAGTCGCCTTGCACGCTTAAAATGTCCTAAAAACGCAACTCGTAAGTCAATGTAAAATTTTGATCATTGCGATTGATCGAGAGACCAATGCTTCAGTTATATGTTACGTCTTTCAGTCTGATTGTCTAGCATACAGAATATCATTCCACGATAATTTCACCAAGATAACACGGCCGTGTCACTTTACAATATAGAGAATGAGGACCCAGGGCCGCGTGCGGTTGTAAATAGATGATCATTAAGTAATTACACCGCAGTTTCGTCAGAGTTGCGGTCGGTCGTTGTGCTATTGGCGCTTTGATGCGGTCGGCCTGCCCATGGTTATGGTTGCAACATTCATAATACTGATGATACGAATGTTAGGGAATACGTGTTTGTGTTATGTACTATGGTTGCAGTCCTTTTCTATCACGTGAAATGAGTTGCAATTGGTATTTTTTTTATATAGGTACGTGCACAGCAAATTGATCGCACTGCATCTGATGGTAAGTGGAGTGCGGTCCGATAGAATATCGACTTATGTGAGATGGTTATCCCTCGGCAGTCAATGCAATTATGCCGGTCTATTGGAATCGGATATACACACTACACAGGCTGATTTCGGAACGCGACTCACTACGTGGGCCACTACGGCGAGTTTTAACACCTTGTGTACAGTGGTCGCTATTCGGGCGGATATAAAATATTATATATCCTACCACCAGAAAAAAGTGGTTAGTCTTGTATTACGATTATCGATAGATCGTGCGATGCAAGGTGCTAATTTTGTGCTGATCAGCCTTGATAATTATGCACAATCCGACTATGAAATTGAGAATGCAGTTTACCATCACGTCATCTCTCTGAAAGTTAATCTGCCTTAGTTGTAATAAACATGACTGCCATCGATGGAAAATAGTGAGAGCGTCATTGAAGAGACCACCTAATCTAGACGCTATAACAAATAATCGTTATAAACGAAACACTTTTTACTACATGTATTTCTCAGATCCTTGCCATTTAAATGTTAAAAATGATGTCTCTATAACAGGTTTCTACTGTCATTATAATTCATTCATATTAAATAGTTCAAAGCACTCACCTTTTACATACAGCACGGTCGGTTTGGAGAATTCCGTGCCGATAGAGTTTTCCGCAACACATTCGAACTTGCCGTTGTCTTCCTCTTCGCTCTTGACTATTTGCAACGTGCCTAGAAAGAGACAGAACATGTTATTAACCGACCGAGTGTGCTAGCATTATTCTTAACTTCGGCCTAATGAAAATTAATCGGCGGAACGGTAATCCTGAATGCGTTTGTCTGAGGATTCATTTCGTCGGCTGTATAGTTTGTTTAGTAAGGTAATTTTCCTTACTTAAGCCAACGGTTTATGCGGTGATAAAAATGTGGATTTGTTTGTACATTCGTGATTATTTAACGAAAATTATTGTTTAAGAATTATTTAGTGATGTTGTTTTTTTTTATTAGCCCGGTGTCTGGAATTTGTGCCCGATGTGGCCCTAGGCTCTCCCCATCACATCATGGGACGGAATACACGGTGACAAAGTGGTTGCACAAGTGACGTCAAAGTCTACCTCTTCGGGTATAAAAGGCCTGAGATTGTGTGTTATGAAACCTTACAAATAATATACACACTATATCGCACAGTTAATTAACAGTTTCAATGTTTATAAGAAAACTAATTACGAACGTTGCCAGTTTTTATTTTCACGAGCATTGCAAAAACCAGATTCGTCCTTTGTAACGTGTTCATCCACATGTCGGCACGGGAAACCGCGCGGCTCGATGCGACCGTCGAAAAAGTGCGAGTTGCGACCGCGAGGGTTGGCAACTTTTAAAATTGTTACAGTAAGCTTTGAGAGGCTACGAAGTTATTGCTTCAGTAGTGTCGGGTCGATGTGAATGTCGTGTTAACTTTATGCCGGTCAAATTTTGCGAAACGTTTTTTTTGAACGGTGTATCATATATGGACAAAAACAATTCTAGCACTGATCTTGCGCAGCCGTGTAGAATAGTTTTGTTCAACAATCTTTTTCAAAAAAATAAATAATTCAGAACATAGATCTCCATTAAAATTTATCTTATTAAAAATTCTGGCACTTAGAACCTATATTTTTTCTTTCTAAACATATTTTATTAGTCATTTTAGTAACTCCAGCGAAGTTCGAGGATTTAAAGAAATTACGTAAAATATAGTCTACATTATTAAGAGAAAGGGGTATCTCAATTATAATCAATTCAGAAACTTCTAACGATGATTTACCTTCTACAAACTAAAACGTTTTATTTATTTCTAATATTAATTCGGAAGTGTAGTCTCGCCTTATTCGAATACATATACTACATTTCATTTCGACTAAATATGCATAAATTTTGATCAATTGGCAACCCTAACAACGAGATACCAGACTGGTCGTAGTTAGGCGATGGTCGTGAAAAGAACAACGTCGAAAGCGAACCGGTCGACTCACAAAGAAAACGTTGTTAGCGTACAACGTGCCGGGCCAACTTCACGCTGCAAGTACACAGTAATTGGAATAGGCGCGGCGGTACGTACGTACAAAATTGAGTGGACACTGTCCAAACGAAAGTCAATTGGGCGCGGTGATCGTTCTGTTCCTTGAAATTTTCTTCTCTTTATTTATTCCCGTTTGATAGTCCATGTTTTTAGGTGAAGTTTGTTTGGCAGTTGTTCTGTTTTGAAATGCGGTGTAACTGAGCATGAAGTATTTTTGTTTTGAACTTAAAGAAATTCAAAGTTTAAATAGATTCAAGATAGTCTTCGAAAACGATACGAAGAATTCTATGCAATATGAAACCGATTGAACACGAAAAAATGTGCCTGATAGTCATTTAACGTCGGATTATACATTAAAATTAGAAAGTGTTTAGAGACAATCCTGACTTGACGAAAGAAGGGAAATCATAACAGCGGCTGTCATTCCCACGTTAGCCGGCAGAACTAGCAAAGCCCCCGAGTTCGGGGTAATCAAATAAAAATGGCGGCCGTACGTGGAGGGATCTGGGGATTTTGTGACAGCCGACGATTGGGCGGAACTATGACGAAGGTCCTGCGTCAGAACGGAGACTGCCATTTCGGATTACGGCTAGTGCTTTTTATATTAGTTGGGGATCACTCGCTTGTAACTAAAAGTTTCGACTGGATTGCGGCTTAAATATTTTTTTTTCTAAAATTTTGTATATTATTTATAACGGATGTCAAAGGATCTCTTTTAAATTTCGAATCATTTCAAATAATCTTAGTTTTGCCACGGTAAAAGACACCTACTCGTAATAGTTGTGTTTATTATTTTACTTTGGGCTAACATTTTCAACTTGTAGATCAATGGGTCTCTAGTTCACGCTTTATTTTAGCTGCTACTTTTTTCAACGCTAATGTTTATCTTTTATAGTATAATAAAAATTTAAGTAAGTTTTTCTAGCATCCATGATCGCCGTTTTGGGTACAATTTTGTCTAGAACTATAAAAAGCTGTACAGCCTCGTTATCCTCTTTTTACTTAATTTTCGCTTTACTTGCATAGAATATTAAGTAAGCAGATTATGGAAATGAAGTATAATTAACTAAAAATTCAAGGTTTCGAAAAAAAATCGTTGTGGTCTGACAAGAATTTTATTTTGATTGTACCTATCCCGTTTATTTTGTAAGTAAAATTGACTACAGCGCGTCTTTTCGTTTTAACGCAATATTGTTACGAAGTTTTTAGTGTCGTCTGCCTTTTTTTTGCTTGATTGAAGACATTCGTTCTATCAAATAATATATAGAAGGAATTTATAAGACAATAAAAAAAACAGATGAGCCAAAAAATCGTAATAACCTACGTACGTACGTTTTTAAATCGTTACGTACATATATTTCGAGAAATAATCTTGTGTAAATCGAAAAAGACCTTTACCACAGCTTGTGATGTCGTCCAAACATATTACCAAGACAATATCGCCAGCCACGAGGATATTTCGCTAACGAAACTTCAATTCATGCATTATGGACCGTCAATCCGTCTGTCAATTAAGAGTTTGTTAGCCAATACGAGAGCCTTTGTTTCACCCCACCCCTCGGCTTTCCAGCCCCCCCCCTTTTTACCTGCAGACAAAGTCAGAATAGAGACGGTAACAAAAATAAATTCACCGGCCGTTTGTATAAATCACTAGGATTTTGACATACTTGAAATTCTATGGAGCTCGCTGCGGCGGCAAGTTTTACCCAACTCACGGCAGATTTGAAATAATACCCGTCGCCTGGACTGCGAATAGGCCGGGGTCGGCTTACCTCTGGGCCGTATTTGGGTATTGTTTAACACCTGGACTAATGTGACAATGGATAAGTAGTAGTGTTAAGTTGAAGTTGTGTAATTTCATTTTTTAAAGGTCTTGTGTGTGCGAGCATGAATAGGAACTAAGGTATCAAAAGTGCAATCCGCAATAAATGTATAAACAGGTTTTTATTGCTTTAAATGATGAGACGAGGTTGCCGTTCGCCTAATGCTAAGTGATACGCACGCTCATGAACAGTAAAATACCATCCAACACCTTAAATTACAAAATATTGTTTGGTATTCCAGTTCGCTCGCCACTCTGAGACATGAGATGTTAACTCTTATTATGTCCAGTAGTTATATTGGCTACAAGGTTTTTCAAAACGAAACACAACAGTGACTACACATTGCTGCTTGGCGGCAGAAATAGACATTGCGGTGGAACTACCCAGGCGCACTCTCACATATGAGAAACCAATCATCAGTGAATATTTCCAGGTAAATTGTGTGTGTTAGTAGAGGGTAATTTTTGGAGCAATTGAATGGATAAAAAGTCTTTCACAAAAAAGCATCGTCCCTGACTAAGAAAAGCAAATTTTATTTTGACTTAATTATTTAGGTTCAAGATCTAGGCGAGCTGTGCAGTAAATAAAACCCAGTACTCACTAACCCCAAATTTCTTCGAAACAACAAGATTTTCTGCGTACGTTCATGGACTTTAACCTGAGCTTGTGAATACGCCCCTGGATTACCTAGGCTCAGTTTATAGGCGCCGTGTAGGTGACGTGACCGTGGTCTTAATGCGCCACTACATGCCTGTCGGCTTTCTACACCGTATTATTTTTATATTTAACAACCGCTATGTTCGTACTGCGCAAATTAGAGTAACACCTTTAAGGGTTTAAATTTGAATTTTAGATTCGATTCGTTGCGAAGGAAACCGTCGCTTCGTGTTAGTAGTTTCTTGAAAAATTAAATATAACAATATGAAAATTGTAATTATATTGCCTTTAATATTCGCGTATTAATTGCATGTTTGGTATAATTTATTTTTACGAAACCTTTGTTGGTAACTAAACTATTTTTTTTTACATCATTTCCAATGTTTAAATTAATCTTAATCAACAACCGCTATGTCCTGTAGGTAACGACGCGACCCGCCGACGAAATTCCATTTGCCGCCTGCCGCCCATAAAATAGCCAAAGCGATAGATAGCCCACATAGTGACGACAAAGCGCGTCGACGCCGCGAGGGGAGATCGGGGAGGGGTGGACACGTAATTAAAAGAAAAATAAGCGCCATTCATAAATGTCCGACGGAATGGCGGGGTCGACTGGTGTTACACAACCACCACCTACACTTGACCCGTGCGATGCCGTCCTCTACATTGCATCTGGACAGTTGATAGTGATTTCCACGGGTCATGCTGCGATGGCCAAATAAGCTTTATCGCGAGGTTCGTTTAATCTGGCTCTTAGGACGGCAATGGTTTAGTTTACCGCCCAGCAGACGTTGATTAAACGATATGAGGTGATCATATCCGCGCGCGACACTTATGAGATCATCTTGCGCTGTTAATTAATGGCTCGTTAAGACTATTCATTTCAAATAATGGTACAGTCTAGAGATTGTCGTTTTAGGGATCCGTACCTCTAAAGGAACCCCTATAGGATTAGTTTATTGTCTGTCTGTGATTGTGACAAGACCCTGGTTCTTGGAAACGCGTAAACGTATCAAGTGTGGTGTATTTTTGTTACGTATATCTTCGTTACAACCTAAACGTCTGCTTTGTGAGAATAACCTACCTGCCATGATCAGAGTATACTGTTGTAAGGAATTAGCTTTATCTGATTTGCGGTCATTGAGATGGCCGGCAGTCTACCATTTCAATAACCCCGCTATTTGTAAAAATTCAAAATAACCACAGTTCTAGACGTTAACGCGTCACTTACGAAGTAATTTGCTTCATCGTATCTGTCGCTCGATGGCAAGCGGCTCAAGAAATTGATATCAACTGGTACATACGGCTATATGTGCTCTCCGAAGAACGGACATATCTGGTATGATAGGGATTGAACCTTGTCAGGGTTCCAAACGATAGTATAAACTTTTTAGTGGAAGAACATATTTGATCCTAGCTCAAATCATACTGCATTCAACGCGTGAATAAAACTATAAAAGATAAAATTTTGAACAAATATAAACCAATCTCTTAGTCAAACACTTGTTGGTAAATATGGAAGCAATAATTTCTTTAAATAGTTTGTAGTGAAAAGTTCAGAAATAGTCCAAAAGTGAAGCACGCCAACAAATCCCATCGCACAAAACAGAAAGTTACGAACGCGCCGCGACGTTCAAACACAAACAACACAAGATTAACAGAAAACTTCAACCGCTGACGTATTAACTTAACGTTCAGAAACTCGGAAACGCATATTTCACGACGACGCGACGTTGTAAGACGTCCGCGGCCGAGTGTGTACCGTAAAGAGATTTGCACATGTGCATACAGAGTAATCTCGTATATTGTACGGTCGGCAAAGTTGCAACAATAAAGTGGATTTCTAGTTTCTACGGGCGTGCATCTGCCCGATACGGTACGCAAGTTTTGAGGAAACGTGAAGACAGCCGCGTGGCACGTCGTGAGATTTTAATGATTTTTTAAATAATTTACTCTTTTTTTTAGATATAATATGATGTGATAAATATCATTGCCCCTTATCCCCTGTGTCCCCAAGTTCAATTGAACATTTACATAAATGTACGGCCCACAACATTACCTACGGTTTATTATAAAGGGAACAACAAATTGCCGTAAGTTAATACTCAAATCAAAAAAGAAAAGAAACATAAGTATTCATAAACAAAATAATACATAATATGAGTAGATATTAACAAAAACAACAAATGCTTAATTCATAATTGAATGTTCATTTGCTCCTAATTTAGTTATTGTACGTTATATTACATTATGTAATATAATCGCATCACGTGTGACTATTCGTCACATAAATGTATTGTGTACAATAACCTAATTCGATTCCAAAATACAATACGCCCAAAACACCAGGTAACCGTACACAATGTGTTAAAACCCGCCATAGTCGCCCACGTACGTGTGTCGCGTTCCGGGATG
The DNA here is from genome assembly GCF_014839805.1 of Manduca sexta. NCBI lineage: Eukaryota > Metazoa > Arthropoda > Insecta > Lepidoptera > Sphingidae > Manduca > Manduca sexta. Next base: position 10,159,408 of record NC_051129.1, read on the forward strand.
AGCCTGTGTATATCCGGTTACAACAGGCCGGCATTACTGTGTCGACTGTCGACGAGTAATCATCTCTCGTTAGTCGTCAATCCATTGGACCCTATTTCACTTACGATTAGGTCCAGTGGGGTCACTTTGCTGTGTTCGTATAAAAAAACACATCCTAATAGACAAAAATACGTATAACTAGAAGCACCAGACGTACGTCGAGACAGACAAGCGACAAAATCACCTTAATATACCCCGACCGCCATTATTGTTGTTCGAATTAAGCCACGCTTTTTGCTAGAACAACAGTCAACCATAGCGTCCCATTCAAAGTTGGAAGGTCCCAGGCATTTGTATGTAAATGAAACGTAATCTCGGCTGGTGGGTCGCAATCATGCCGTGTATCTGGGTCCTTTAAGGGCGTCACAGGGGCGTGTGAGAGGCGCGAGGAGCAGGGGGGAGGTGTGCGTACTCCGAGAGGGGATCAAAGAGATAATGACGCTAGAAAGGGTGTTAAACAATGATTCCGTATGCGGCAACTTTTTCCGCGGAATTTGGTACTTGACATCGTACGGCTTCAAAATATTCGGGGGCTTTGTGATGTTCTAAATATTGAAGTCTCAATGATATATTCTTCCTTGAAGCTTACCATTGGAAATGAGGAGGATGGCAAACCGCTTGATTTAGTACATTTATATTTGAAATATCTTATTTGTCACGTACCACAACATCTCAATACGAATGTACGAATCGTAAGACATCATGCGTTACTAGAAAAAGTGACTTCACCAGATACTGGTACATATAACCCAATTCTTGCCGCCTTCCTTTTCCTAATTTATGTAAAATCTAATTATCATTAGAACGATTGACAGACCGCATTCATACATAGAAGTATATATGTTGTATCGGGTTCCCTTTCGGAGAATTTCATCCTTCGCTACTGATATCCATTCAAAACTGCTGAACGTACTAACGTAGATTATTGTGTTACACAATAAGCACAGGTTAAACTGCAACCTATTTATAAGTCGGAAGCAACAAATCCAATTACAATACCAAGTATTTTTGTAAACACGCCGGCCGGTGCGACGCGCAACTTATTGTCGAAACAAACTGTTGGGAGACAACTAAATTGGTTTTTTATTAATATCGCTCGCGCCCACTACGATCTTTATGTTTAATATCGTTCAGTTTCTCCGTACGCCGCGGTATTTCCATATTTTGAACATTATTATAATTTCCACATTTAGTAACAGCATATTTTTCGGTGGCTGCCGCGGTATAAACGATGCCTTTTGATACTATCATTTCGCGTTTGTATAACACTCGTGTAGCTTTATCAAATTTATATAAATTTATATTGGAATATTTTGAGTTTTCTTTTATGATATGGACTAGCGGCCCTGATGGACGTTATACTACCGTAACTGAGCGGTACACACAGCGCCACCTAGCTTGTCCAATTGGATGAATCTTATCCAAAAGCACAAAAATCATCAAAATAGGTCTAATGGTTTTCAGGAGTTTTAGTGATATACACACGTAAAGAAGGATTGTATTTTTTATTACATTATATTTATCTAATATAAATATAAAAATTGTCTGTTAAATTTGCATTCGTCAAACGTGAAAATAGTCGTTAAGTTTTCCGAAATTTTCCAAATTTCTTAATTTTTATTTCCGTAAGAACCAATTAAAGTAGCATTTATAGTATTTAAAAAAAAAGACGAATGAAATCGGTTAAGTCGTTCTCAAGTCATGGCGTGACCAGGATAAATAGTGATTTATTATTATATAACCAACTATAAATGGTAACATAATTATTTGTTTTAAGAAATTAATGTGTATATAAGTAGTCTAAAATCATTTTATATCGAAATATATTATTAAATTAGGTACTGCTATGTAAATAATATCATCAAATAACAATCCAAAAACTTCCTTGTAAACTAACACCTACACATAAAATCAATGCATGAATATATTACTATATAAATTAAAATGACAACAAATCATCCAGCCAACTGCGATTCCTTGTACGTCATAAGGTATAGCCGGCAGGTAACTTGCGCAGTTAATTTTACTGCGCTAAAGGATCATAACCGTCTTTGTTAGCGTAATTAAAACCTTCACTGTTATATTAAAAAGATTATTTGCCAATAAAACGGATGAGAAAATTTAACGTTCAATAAAGCTAAACAATCTACGCTCTAGCTCGGGAAAATTTTATGTGTTCGAGAGCGAAATAGAGGGAATCTCTTTCGTTGGCTTAGTTTATATTTTATAGGTTCAATATTCGCCGGTTGTCGGTGATTCGCGACGATTTGTCCCCGTCTATGCCGATGGCATTCCGTGAGATCGACTTGTAACTTGATTACATCGCCGGAATTAGATTCGTCCGTGGAATTCGTTCAATTATAACTGGTTTATTATGTATTTATTGGCTGTCGTACTGGTTCTTGCGGTAGCAATAGTATTTGTTTGCTTTGTATAAATGTAAAGTCTATACTGTAGATGTTTTAATGGCGATAAGAGCTTGCCGTTCGCTTGATGGTACGCCTACTGTTTATGGGCGGTCGTATCGCCATACGACCGCTCATAAACAGTAAAAGCACTACTCTCAAACTACATAGAACGTTGTGAGTGTTACCTAACAACACATGCTAATTATAAAATTAGCATTGGTCATAAGATATTTAAAATACATGTCAGTTCTCCATTAGGGGTATAGTTGCCATTTATCGTTAAACTGAATCGCTGGGCTTCCTCTCTATTTCATCCACATATAATGTAAGGCACAGAGGTGATAATGCATGTGTACATAGCGCGTTTGGTGTTTATCGATATGTCAATGTACTGCTCAGAAAATGGTGCGTATTGGAAATGTCATGTGGGGAGATTAAATAATCTACACTTCTATACTATTATATAAAGCTGAAGAGTTTGTTTGTTTGTTTGTTTGAACGCGCTAATCTCAGGAACTACAGGGTCAAACTGAAAAATTCTTTTTGTGTTGGATAGCCCTGTGTTCGTGGAGTGCTATAGGCTATATATCATCACGCTATGTCCAATAGGAGCGGAGCAGTAATGGCTAATCTCAGGAACTACCGGGCCAAACTGAAAAATTATTTTTGTGTTGGATAGCCCTTTGTTCCTGGAGTGCTATAGGTTATATATCATGACGCTATACCTAATAGGAGCGAAGCAGTAATGGCTGATCTCAGGAACTACCAGGTCAAACTGAAAAATTATTTTTGTGTTGGATAGCCCTTTGTTCCTGGAGTGCTATAGGTTATATATCATCACGCTATGACCAATAGGAGCGGAGCAGTAATGGCTAATCTCAGGAACTACCGGTTTGAACACAAAAATTCTTTTTGTGGTGAATAGCCCTTTGTTTGTGGAGTGCTATAGGCTATATATCATCACGCTATTACCAATAGGAGCGGAGCAGTAATGAAACATTTTGCAAAGACGGGGAAAATTTATTAGTTTTGAGAGCTTCCGTTGCGTGCGCTACGTAAACGGTTAAAGTTATGCAACAATGATGTATGACGGGATTGTTCCTCTTAAAAAGTTCTACAAAAATATATTATAAAAGAAAGTTGCATCTGTCTGCCTGAACGTATTAAACTCAAAAACTACCCAACGTATTAAGATGAAATTTGGTATGGAGACAGTTTGAGACCCTGGGAAGATCATAGGCTCCCGGGAAAATATATAGCGTGACTTTTATATAGGAAAACTTTAGCCCGAAAAACTTTATAACGCGGGCGGAGCCGCGGGCAAAAGCTAGTCATAGATAAACAATACTATACAATTATTATTTTAGCGGAAAAGCTCCAGAATACCTAAGTTACGCGGGCATTAGTCAGTAACTAATGACGATACCGCGTCACAAAGAGTACAAGTTTTCTTTTATGTCAAATCAGTGAATATTTTATTGAGTATTGTCCGCATTGACGTTATTATAAATTGACAACGAAGTAATTAAGCTGAATACACACTCAATCGAACCTTCCCACGATTATTAAATATCAATTACTCGTTGGTCACAACTCCTACGCGAACATCGGGGGGGCTAATTACCCCCCTCGAGAGCGGACTAAGTCCGCGCCTGTCCAACAGTTTAGTTAGCAGATCCCGTGTCATAGCCGGGATTATCAGCAACGTGCAAAAGCCGCGCATTGACGTTTGTGAATGATTAATTGAAAACGTTTAGAGCGTTTGATAAATCGGAGCGGGAGCGTTGCCACTAACGCGATTCGTAGTGAAATTGTATTTATGAATTTTGTTAAATAGATTTATTACTATCTGTGAAATTTGTTAAATTTATTTATGGGTTGTGTCTGCGCAATTTGTTAAATAAATTTATAAAATGTTATGATTGAATCGGTTTGTTGATTTAGTAGTAGCGAATTGGAACTATGAAGTAGACCGGGGAAATATGGCCTTCGAGGCTTATAACAGGCGATAAAAAATCCTTTAATTTTATAAATACACAACGGATACAGACGTGCGAAAAGCTCAACATTATCAGATATATTAAAATAATATGACATCTCAAGGTATCAGCCGTGGGACAATGAAAGTCGGTGCTTTCTAAATTGGTTCTGGCCAGTGCTGTTTGGAAGCACTCAAAGTGCTTTTTTTTAATCATTATTTAAGAAGCTCGGTCGTTATTTCACGACTATGTCGCTCCGTACATCCACTTTTGTGCTTTCAATTACGCAAGCAATTTACCCCAATCAGTTTATTCGTAGAAAAATATTAGAAATCTTAAACACAATTTAGACCTAATAATTACAAAACAATAAAATCTATTACGGCAAAACAAAGCATTCAAGATGTCAAAAAGATAAATAAATGTCACCATTGTCGCGGAGCACCGAAACATCGGACGCGTCGAACGATAAATAATCCGTTGGAATAAATTAAAATTAATGAGATTATAAAGAGGCCGGGCAAAGTCGCCCGCGAGCCTTGCCGAACGAATTTCAATTACTTTCCCACCTTGCGGATTCCGTAATGCTATTAAAATGTATATAATTAACGCTTAACAATAACGATTTTGATTTGTTTCGTTATCGGTTTACGGCTGTGTGTTTTGAATGGAAAATTCATTAGAAAGTATAATACGATGAGAGTGGTTTTAATTTTACGTGATTCTGATTTAAGTCTTGCACTTCGACCTCGAAAACCAAATTTTCATTATCGCCTTTACCACCCGTAGGTGAACGTCCAACGCTACGTTTGCACTGCTACTTGGCAAAAAAATTGTATAAAAGTATGGTTCAAAAGTAGGTAGAATAAATATGATTTATTCATGTGTACCGAATTTTATCCAAATCCGTTCAGCCATTTCTGTGCGTACTTCCAATAAACATATTTGCGTCCTATCGCATTTATTATACTATATGTCGCCGCAGCACTGGTGAATTTCCGGAGCGATAGTGGCGCCATCTATTATTACATCGAGGAAGTATTAGAAAAGGAGGGAGGTCGACGGTTGCCAATATAAGGACCGGCCGAACGACGAGAGCTCAGTCTTGTACCAGCCTTGTAGCAGTATTGTAGTAGTCTTCAGCAGTCTTGTTTCACGCTCGAATCGAACACATTGTGTATTCCGCTAGTGTTGCTATGCAGTAAATTGTTATTGAAGTAAAGAAGTGTTTCAATAATTGAATAACTGTCTGGAAAATAAATATAGACCGGTGAAACTTTACCGGTCATGTAAAAAAATAACCAAGTAAACAGTTTCACTCCGACATATATATTATATAAAACTGTTGCGTGTCCAACGCTGTCTTGCCACTCATTTGATATAATTAACAATTCGAAGCTCCAGTCGACTTATCGCATCGTGGACAACCGAAGTAGGCCACGAGTCGCGACTTAAACTTTCCACAAAGATTTTGCAAATTAAATTCGTCTCCGCGGGGGTGGTTTTAATAATGAGGAATATTTTACTTAATTAAACTTAATTACAGGTTGACGTTAAGCGTTGCACCGACGCGTTCTAAGTAATGCTTAATGAAAAATGAGTTTACAATGGTTATTTTAATATCATTCGAGCGGCACCGGCGCGCCGTGCATACCTGCGCAATTATTTTTAACATTCTGATAATCATATTTCATGGAAAGGTTGATTGCTTTTTTATTTCATGTAAGCGTATGTTTAATTTATGTAATTGTTCAACGGTGGAAAAATAGAGTGATTACTTTTTGTGTGTAGCGTAAATTATGCTATATTGCAATACAATACAATAACTTTTTATTACACACAAAATGATTAATTTCATTATCGTTTCAAACATTGAAAGAGATCATTGACATCCGAATTTTATTCTGGGATTACACTAACATCAAATATCTTTAATTATAATCGCAACAGTCGAAACGAAGCGTTTATTGCAACAATCTGATAGTTGCAAAGTATTTTTTATATCATATTCTCCGATAATTATGAGCGTTGATATGAAGTTTAGGGTCATCAGAGATGCAACTCAAATTTGCTCTCAAGGGCGATATCAGTTGAGATGCTGTCAAACATCAGCTTGTTAAGATTGTCGCCATTTCATAAGCAGATATTAACAGCATCTCAAGTGATATCTCAAGTCGCAGCAGGACAGATTTTTACAGTTGAGTTTTGTTTAATCAACAGCGCCGATTCAGCTGAGCCCAAGCTCCTAAATTACTGCTTAAGCTTGACTAAATAGTTCAATACATTAAATGTCTACTTGAGATCCTACTCAAGTTTGAGTATAATTTATTAATATAGCCTTTAGTACGCCGCAAACATTAAAAGCTAGAATATTTTTCGCATAAAGATTACCTTTTCATTAAATCATATACATTACATAATTAATTACTTTTTTACAACTACAGCTTCTTTTCATACACCTCACAAACTTTGCTCACAAAACCCACCCAACATATTAATTAATAACATAATTAACTATACATACGTTTGCGTAACTTTCACCTACAATATCTAAAGTTTAACATTACATTATGCCCGTTTGTGTATACAATTCACGTAAGTTCGTGAAACAATATTATTGTGTTTGCGTTAAGTTATCGAGCGGCGGTCCAATATCACGGGCAAAAACTAAGTTTCTCATCAAGCGCATAGATCCACTGTTTATGGATGCGGCATTGTTGTCGAACGGAGTTTGTTTTGTTTGGGCGATGTTAATTGGACTGACTTTTTAAACATTTGTGCATTGTTATTTGTTACAGCTGGATTTTTTATGTATGAAAAAAAATGATTGGTTTTCACAGATAATTTCTTGTTTGATATATTTATATCAGCAGAACACTAAAGTCTCACATTTAGATTAATTGCGTGGTAAATATTAATAACTTAGTCTTGAATAAATTGTTGGTTGGTACATATTGACATAAGTGAGTCCAATTACTTATTTATTAAAACATGGTTCTCAAACTGACTTAAAATGCATGGTATTAATATAAGTAATTACAGTAAGTAGTAAGTATTATAATTAAATTATTCATACTAAACATTGAATAAACGTGACAGCAGTTTAAAATATTTTTAAGAAATTATAAATATTCACAAATTATAAAGAGACACCTCATTTCGTCCCATGACCATGAAGACTGGAAAGTCTTCGAAACGTAGGGAAAAAACATAATGTAAAAACCGCGAAAATATCCGGAAAATAGTTTTATTAAAATGTCTAACATTCGCGTAAACATAAGAAATCATTAAATGAATTTATTTTCAGGGTAAATGCATGAAACTCGAAATTCTATTTGAGTTTACATTTACTGTGATTGGAATACTTCTACAAAATTACGGAAAGCTGATATATTTGGGTGATATTTTACTTTTTAGATTTATTAATTATTTGTTATTAATTATAATTTCTGTGCTAATCTGTTCGTAGTCAAACTTTCCGAGATTTCTATTAGGCTAAACCCTTGCAATTAGGGGTGCGATCGTTCGTTTAGTTCTTAGTTTTGATTCGAATTCAGATGTTTTGAGAGGGGTTGGCGGTGGAAGGGGTAGACTAGACAGGATTTAAAGAAACTAATGCAATAGTTTGTTAATTCCCTGTGTTCATTCATAAATATTTCTCATTAATAAAATTACGTGTGCCACTTCCAGACGTCAATATCACATTGTAGAGAACTCTGGGCAGGGATCTTAGCGGTATCGTCTATAACTACTGATAATCCGCAACTTCCTCCAACTAATGCAATAATTACTATTGAATTGTTTACTATCTCTGGCTTTTGTGCTGTGACATACTTTGAGCATATTACACAATACAGAATATCAAGGGCTAGTAGTATGTTGTCTGTTTGTGTGTGATATTATATTATTAAAATAAGGACTTTCAATTTGAAAGTGAATCGCTTGTATATTGAGAAAAAACGTATCGCACGTTGAAAAAAATGTGGCATTATACGAATTTTGACGGTGTAGAGTTAGAGCGACATTTGAAATCGCAATAGGTCACTTGGGGTATCACTAGACGTCACAAGTGTCTCTTCATACTTTTAAGTTTTGTGTTTGTTCGTTTAAACATAAACTCACCCTAGTCCAGTTCGTGTCCAGTCATCAGCGACAATTAATGTCGCTCTAACTGTATACCGTCAAATTTCGTATAATGCCACTTTTGTATTTAACGTGCTATATTTATTTGCCGCCCTTTCAGGCTTTGGAAGAGCTTTCCCGGACGCGTGTTCCCTCCTTTTTATAATCCTGGGTCCTTTCGCAGTTGCGTAATGAAGCATCGTAGTAGGCTGATGTGATAGTGTCAAATGGGATGAGATAAAAAAAAATATTTAGGACAGTAACAAGTATACAATATTGGACTATAGTAACCATAATAACTGCATTAGTATAAACTGTGTCGCAGTTATTAGGCCCACCACAAGACTTAATTATAAAAATAAATTTACTTGTACATAGTTCAGTTGACATAATAGCCAAAAGAGAAATAAGAATAAATACTTAAATACATAAATAGATAAAAACAAACAATGAGTCATTAAGTGGAATTTCAATAGATAATCATGTGTTACCATTCGACACTCTATCTGGACGGCTTCACGTTTACCATCAGGTGCAGTGCAGTCACTTTGTCGCGATCGTTACAAAAAAAATATATTTTAAACGAGCTAAAAATAGTTTTAATGTAGTTGGCATAAAAATGCAAGTTGAACACAAATCGGATTACGTGCCGTGATCTAGTGTCCGTGGTAGCGATACGTTTAAAAATTATATAAAAATGGGTATTGGGGACATGTAACTTTAATATTGCGTTTTTTTTTAATAATGGCTGCATAAATTAATGGAGTTCGCTTTTTTTTGCAATATAAAATGAGGAAAAAAATATATATTTGGGATTGAGATGGTGTTGTGGTAGCCCACAGTTTACGAGAAGAGCTAGAATTTTATTGCGGTTTTAATATTTTACTTTTCTCCCGACGTTCCGAAGACTTTGCAGCCTTCATGGTCACGGGGGGGACTGCATGAAGGCTGCAAAGTCTTAAAACCGCGATAAAATTCGTAAAGTAGTTTAATTTAAATGTCTAACATTCGCGTAAACTTGAGAAATCAGCGAGATAGAAGTTGACTATACATTCTGCAGCCACCATAATATGTTGTAACAAAAAGGATAAAGAATTATACCTATCGATATTTCTTTCCTCAAATAAAGTAGTTAACGTGTGATAAAAATATGCATTGCTTTTTACAAAATAAAAACATATCACGCCTTTATCCCATAAGGGTAGCTATAGGTGTAACCATGACACCAACTTTTCACCATGTTTGTTCTATCCGATGATGTAGCGGACGAGTCTATCGCCATTAGATCTATCTATAAGTACTAATGTTATAACGAGGAAAAGTTTGTAACTCTGTGTATTTGTAGGGCCTAATCTCTGGAACTACTGAACCAAATTAGAAATTTCTCTCACTTATAGGAAGCTATATTAGTCATGAGTGCTATATGCTACTTTTCATTCTAGAAAAAATGTTAAGGCTTTTTATACCGGAAAAAACGCGGGCCATAGCTAGAATTTATAAAAATATAAAACTCACCATGCATTTTGTCGTTGAGCAGTGCGTATCTGGGATTTGAAGCGACATCCAGCGGCAGCGAGTTCCAGAGCCAGCGGATCTTGGGCGAGGGAGTCCCGCTCGCCTGGCAGGGCAGTGTGGCCGTGTGCCCAACTTCCACCACCATCATCGTGGGCGGCGGCGCGATGTTCGGGAATCCGGGGGGCACTTTGTCAGCTGTGGGAAAAAATAATACATATATATGAGTACATGAGAATTTATATACTTTATTTCCAAGAGGGTATGCAGAGGTGCAACTAGCGCACCGACAAACTGCCATTTGTATTCATGGTCATCGCCAAATTTGACACAAATTCCAGAATCCGGGCTGATACTGAGCAGAAAAAATTAATATCGCTTTTCCCGACCAGGGATTCGAACACGAGACATCAGAGCGACAGTCGTACCGCACGCGCAGTACAATAAGTCCACCGAGGTATCATAAGCACATAATATAGAAAGCTAAGAAACTATTACGACTCATGGCAAAGTAGGGAATGAAGTTATTTTGGTTTTAAGCCTGGGCCTAGGTAACTTATGCTACAAAAATAATATATTGATCTGTTGAAAGATTAATTTGTGACATATCGAGTATGATTTCATTTAATTGTGTTTTGGGGCAAAATTTTGCAATCGTCAGATAAAATTTATCCATCAAATAAACTATAAATTGACTGTATAAAGTGAGAGAAATTGACAACTTTATACATACAACTGTCATTTTTAATTCATCTATGTCGTACTTCTATCTATCCTATGAATTATATTTTTATGATTGAAAAATCAGCCCTTAGTCAATTTATAATTAAAATATCGTATTTAGTATCATATTTTACACAATTCTCGAATAACAAATTAAAATAAAGTCACGTAAAATACATTCCCCATAAATCAATTGTCTATAAAATGGATAACGGAACGTAATAGAGAAGTAATCTTGTTTAATTTAATTCCGGCGAAATATACCGGACTAATCCAGGCGTCGGTGGATCGGAAAAAGCAATAATTCGCGCAAATCTCAAAGGCGGCTGTAAAATTTCAAATAGTGGGAAGATGTTAATTCACCAAATTAAATTGCGCCCCGCCCCGCGGTCCGACTGAACGAAATTTGATTAAGTTACAAGACTCACAGCTTCTGACATTATTCCTCCGGGTTATTGAACGGGGATGGATTTCGGTATTTTTGCTGGGGGGTATTTTGTTGTGGAAACTATAAATCTTTTATGGCGAATAAAGTGCGTTCCCAACATAATATATTGTGAACTCATCACACTGACATCTTTATCTATGCAGAACCGGAGCTATAGCACTAAAATTGTTGCGTCTATAATGTAATGTAAGGTGGGTTAGTGGGTTAGGAGTAAGCTCGTCCTCATATGGGACTCAAATTCAAATCCGAGTAATAATACACTGTGTGTACTGGTGGTAGGTCTCTCATATGTGAGAATCCGCCTGGGTAGGTTTCACCGCAATATCTATTTCTACCACGAGGCAGCAGTGTGTAGTTACTGTTGTGTTCCGGTTTGATGGACATCGTAGCTAGTGTAACTACTGGACATAATAAGACTTAACATCTCTTGTCTAAAATGGCGAGCGCAGTGAAATACCAAATAATACTTTGTGATTCAAGATGTCGGATGGTGTTTCTATTGATTATGGGCGGTCGTATGGCTTACCATCAGGCGAACGGCTAGCTCGTCTCTAAAGTACAACGATCGATTCAATAAACAATACAGCTTTAGCATTTGTAACTTTTTTAACGTGGTATTTTATTTTCAATCAATCTGTCAATCTGGCTTACTAATTAAATAATATACACAGCATTTAACATTAATCTATCCAAAAAATATATGTCCATTAAATAAATGCCAAGTACGGTCCTGGCTCAAAATCTCGTCTGAAAGAGTACACGAGAGATAGGAATGAAGTAGATTTGGCAAGATTGCTTTGTGAACTTTAAAACGTGGACGAAACTCATTGTCTGGTAATATTTCGGTCGATTAATAAGATAAACAGGAAGGTTCGTTAGAATTTGAAATTAAATACTGCTTTACATATAACCGAGCAAGTATTTTAGTAACAGGGCGTATGGATAATTCGGTACAGTAAATGTTTATTACTCATCGTTATATTGTTATGTTTTCTTCTTCTTTAAATATCGTCGCCTGATCTGTTGGGTTTTGGAAAGGTTACATATTTGTATAATATAATGTTTGATCTTACAGCTGTAATTGTTTAGTATAAACAAAATACTAATAATAGCTATTTTCTTTTTAGATACATAATTATTATTTGTTTTGTATTCTAAATACTGGCAACACGTACATAGTTTAGCTATGTAAAGATAATTACGTGTATTTGTCAACGTTATTTTTTTTATCGTGCATGGCACAGTGACTCCACTACACTTGGTGGTAAGTGGAGTGGGGTCCGATAGAATGTCGATTAACCCTCGACAGTCGAAATAATCATGCCGGCCTTCTAGAACCGGATAATACAATTAAAACCAAAATCCAGCAGAATCGTACCATTGAATCACTAACTCCAATCATCTCTATTAATAGACTAAATATCATCAGTATGTACTACGTTCATGCACCACCCCGTGGAGACTATCGCTTACCGCGAACATTAATTATAATTACCATGCCGAGCCGACACAAGTTCCGCGCAGATACTAACATAATTCACGGGCCTACCGGGTGTCGTAAGGCTATCGCACGGCGCATCGTTGCGACGCTTTTGGCTCGTTCGGTTCCGGATAATGGATATTGATTGGTTTTGTTTCAAACTGTTTGTATGTGGAGATTTGTTTTAATATATCGCACAATGTACACAAATCTTAAAGTTTTATTTTTCAAATTTGGAATGTCATATTATTATTTTTTAAAAAATACAATTAAAGTAATTAACACGTCATTTATACGATAGAAGTATTTAATTAATATAATTCACGTAAGTCTTGAAAAATGTTACGCCTGTGAGACATCGCCCCCACACACACCCAAATCCGCCCCTGCTAAGGCAACAGACCAAGTTACACTTGTTAAAGACATGATTTCCGACATGGAACCCATAGTGATTATTTAAATATATGCCAAAGTTACATGCTCACGGCCGCCATTTGCATAATGTTGAGTGGAGTGAAAACGATTTTATGAGCATAATTCTTTACGAATTTAATTATTTAGGGCTGCCATTTTGCGTTTTGCTCTATTCCAAGTTAATTTTTGTTAATTTTGATTTCATTTCGTGACAAAGTTGTACAATCGTATAGGTGAAAACAATATTGTTTGTTTTATATGCGTATATAAGAGACTGGTACAAATACCCGATAAAAAAAATAATTGGATTGTTTTAATTAGGTAGGACTTTTTGTATGAAATATATTTACCACCGCTTCTGGTTCTAAAATCCAATTGTGGCAGGTATAAGCGGAGCCGTGTTTGAGCCGTGACACCTGCGAACTTTTACGTTCAATCACAAAGTAGAACAATAAAGAATCTATGCGATTTTTTTAATTTTAAAATCTCACAAGTTCCACAGCTAAGGAGTCTGTATCTAATATATAGACGCAACCCCACTTTATATAACTGTTCTAAATTAGCATTGCAAACGGTGGACGCACTAATGTAATTCTGCCTAACCCCAAGACAGTGGCGTCATCCTTATAACTCTTTATTGAATCTTGAACATAATTTAATGTACGTCACAATGCCAATATTACAGAAGATTTCTCAACATTTTTTTTCCAAGTAAGACGTAAGGCCATCCTTACACGGCACATTACACGGCGTATCAATTACTTTCCCCCAGACAGGTTAACAAGGGACTACATTGTAATTAATTAACTCCTGCCGTGTGCCCAGTGTTCAGTTTAATGTCAGAATTTTCAAGCCTAAGGTAAGGTTTCCGACTCGGTGTACAAACTACATTTGTTTGTTTTCTGTTCTTTCGTTACAAAATGTATTAAAAACAAACGCTAAGTCATAAACGTGGTGTAATTTATATTGTTATTTTGTGAAATAGCTCATTTAACCATAGAAAATATTTTTCTTAAAAATTAATTCTGTCGTAGTACAGTGCCCGACAAGTTGCTGTAGCGATCGACGGTATTGCTACAGCGTAGCCTCGTAGCCGTTTCTGAAGCGTTGTGCAGTGGAATTAAAGTGGGCGTAGAAGTAGTTAGGCAAGCGCTACGGTGAATGTATCTAAGTATGACGTTTGTATTCACTACAATAAGGAAACCTGCATGACATTGTTTGGGGATATATGATGTTCTTGTGGTAGATACTACGAGTACTGTATACAGAAGCGGGGCATAGTCGAGTGCGCGCGGCCGATTTTATCGCGCAACCAATCCGATTATCGTAGATTGTTTTTGTTAGGTACAGCCAACCGCACTGCTCTAGTAACGTGTTTGGGACAAGGTGTGAGCATCGAGAGTGCTAATGACGGTGGTTTTTTAAATAAATTCCAACTATCATTTTAATTACCTTAAAAATATATTTTTTGTATTTGGATGAAATTTGGAACACAAATATGACAAGTTCTGGATGAAAATATGGAAAAAATTTAATAACAAAATCGAGCATTGAACGATTTCATATTCATTTAAAAAATATAGTATGTTATCGGTCTTAAAAATTCTCAAACCTATCAATTGTTAGTTGAACATATCTTATTTTGGGGGCTTTCAACCCCTAAAACACCGCATCTGGCTACACCCATATACATAATATACTGTGTAATGTTTTCGATGTCAGGAATCACAAAGAATATTTTCTTTTCAAACAATTCGCTCTCTATATGACACTTATGGCACGCATTGATTCGATTTCGCGGCGTGTTTCAAGACAGTGTGTCCATGCCTTATGACAAGAAGTTGTTTGCATGGCATCGTAACCTCTATGATTCCGGTTGTTTTCGTCATAAAGTCCTGTCGCCAAGCAGTATTGGCATTGTAGCCAGTATGATATTGAGCATTATGAGTCTTAACGTCTAATGTTTAAGAGTGAGCGCAGTGCAGCGGTACACAGTACTTTGTATTTTAAAGTCTTGGGTCGTGTTGCTACTGTATTTTTTTGTTATGATACCTTTAAATAGTAGATGTTACAAACAAAACTAAAAACACAATACTAGAAAAAATCCATGGAAAGTCCCACTTCAAATCTTCAAATTTAAAGTAAGGGATTAAAAATTCTCGGTTAAAAATACAGGTAACCTTCAAAAGCCGCTTGTCAGTTATTATAAAGTTCACATGTGAATTTATTTATTAAAAGATATCCTGTCGGAACTTGATTTACCCGTTTCATATAAAATTGTGCTTATTTTAAATTTTTGGCTTTCATCGTTTATTTTTTCCACACTCATAGCACTTTCCCCCACTCTATAAATCTTATCAAACAATCACACTATTATACCGATGACACACCCTGCTCGATAAATCATCGTCTGTCATTAAAAATATTTTATTATAAAAGTCCATATTTCACGGCTAATACTTCGCGCACCTTTGCATTCCACATATTTTAAAAAGTTATTCGATTCTTTCCGCCTTATTGAAAATGAACTTTATATTCAAATTTTCTTAAGGTTGAAAGTAGAACGATGTGATTTTCTGTTGTGGAAAGGATAGATTCGATATTGATTGAGTGGAGAGCAAACTACTTGTTCAGATCTTATTATGTAATTGAAGTTATTGCGGTAGTGATTTTCTTTTCCATTCATAATAATTGTGTTTCGACTATTCTGCCATAAACCATCATTTCTATAAATTGGTTTTGGAAAGAGTTTGACTTTATTGCCTGGTTTTCTATAGAGATAAATTGAAATACAAACTTGTCTTCAAACTGGTAAAAGAGTTAATACTGAGTCTAAAAAAAAAAACACCTTTTTAGATCGGTTAAAATATTCAATCATTGGAACCACATAGATTCTTGGATTAAATAGCACTAAACTGCACTATAGTCGTTCTGCTACAGGACTTCTAAAGCCTGGAGAAGAAGAAAGTTATAAGTTCGAGTCGAGCCACAGACCGCAGGCTGCAAGCGAATCTTCTGGTTTCTATAAATTTATATGAAAAATATTTTGAGCAACGTGACATTGTGGCGCGCAGCCATGGCGCGTGGCTTCGGTCGACTTTAAACGTTATTTCGAAATATCACATAAAAAAAAAAAATGATGAATTGCTAATGTAACCCACGTAATGCGAAAACCCTCGGAAACGAGTGAAATCTGCAGCCGTGGTGGCATGCAATCTATCTCAGAATAGAAAAGGCCGCGATCGTATGCAACAATGCGGTCGATCATAGCCGCACACTACAGTGCAGCCTGCTGCTGCAGTCTCAGACTTGTACCTTGAGAATAGTAACCCCATTTTACAATCCCATATCTGCAAACATAATATTAAATAGTAAATTTTCACAACGACCAGTTACAAAATTGGCTACAACCTTGAAACCGGTACACGGCGTTACTCGTAAGAAGAAATTCTTTCACACAAACAAAGTGAAACTTTACGTAAACGTTAACTCAGTTTCCGATTAGCCCGCAAGCCCGGCCGAAAATAAATACCGACCGCTAATGACTTTACGGTGTCGAACATCGCCGTGCGGCTTGTCAGGGAGCCGATGGAACGAAGTTATCCCGATTTCCGCCGGTACGGAGCGCTCGAAGGGAATCGCTTTTCGGTCAAGTTTCCGCCAACTTACGCCCCGCGTCCCCCCTCGACCATAACTTCGTTTTGTTTACTTCGATGTACGCGGAATGTTGATGTGTTCGACGCTTTCGTGATATCTATAAAATATACTTGGGGATAGCTTCAAAGAATTACTGAACCTGGGCCTCTTTACCTTCGCTTAGAGTATTTCTGCGTGGGACGGTATCGTTTCATTTACTGCTGTTATAATCAACTAACTAGTAGACAACAAGCTTCGGTAACGTAGATGAGTGCTTATCTCTTCGGGGATAAAGGCATGATATTTCTTTTTTTTTAAACAGTAAGTATAGAGTTCAGTTCAATCAGAATTTATTTATGGCATATTTTTTTCATCGGCACACCGGTACATTGAAGTTATTGGCAAAGAATTCATTATTCGGTGCTGGCTTGTACTCGGTACTGAATAAAAGCCTTTCAATTGCGGGCACTATTATAACAACATTAAATAAACGATAGTGTATACTTGTACATGCAACTTAAATTAATGAGTAGTTTTATATAATATTCACATAGCAGAGGACTTGTGGCTACTTCAATAATATAAGCAGACGTCGATGCCACCTCGACAGCGAGATTCCGGTCAGTGCAGTTCTCGGCTCTTCCATCTTAAATCTTCAGCAATCGCATTCCTCGCGGAGACAGTTGCCGGATTTTACCACAGAACTGCCGTTTTTTTCAACAACAGTGACAATCGTATTGCACCTAATCCTATGGCTATATAGAAACGTTCACACACGAAGCCGACACAAAAACGTCGGCGTTTGATATTAATACGGTCGGATTTAATTGCTTCCACCTATAAAGGAGAACGTTCATCTTTAATTAAAATTTCCAAAGCACTTTTCGACGTCGGAACAAAATTTCCCCGCGCCCAATGTTAACAATGTGAATATTATTTATGTACGCAAATTGCTTTCAATTTCGGGGCCCGGCTTAATTAATCCGTTTAATGGAATAAATAGAGTTTGATTTTTTCCTTTTTGCCGCGTGTAATAGAGCGCTCCGTCTGTTTTGTTGCTTCGTGATTGACGAGGAGTTAATTTCTTTGTGTAAAACGTACTTGGTATTGGTTATTATATTTGTGTGTCGACGTTAATATATTGTTCGTGTAATGTTGTACTGTTACAAGTCTTATGTCGTGGGTATTAAGAACTACCGAAGTTTTTATGGACCTATAATGGATACGAAAAAATATTGCAATCCACTACATTTGTATCAGTGTGTTAACTGTTAATTATATTCCCTTGGTCTTACTTTACAACCCATCCGTTGCGTTAAGTATATTGTACAACAGGAATATCAATCAAATTAGTCTTTCTCCATCCACTCCTGGGAACAGGCCTCCTCTCTATTACGTCATTCTTTTTGACTCTGTGCAAGCCTCATCCACTGCTTGCCAGCACGCATCGCGATATCATCTCACAATGGGCTGGTGGTGATGTACGAAATAATTAATAATATGCAGAAATAATTACAAGTAATATAACGTTCAAACACGCATACTTGTTGCTTGCCATGTTGCAGTAATTCAAGCTGAGATGGGACCCGACCCCTTTCGGACTCACACAGCTGTTCAATAGGTACGGTACACATTTTATGTTATACCTGGCTTTTAGTGTCTTATTGTTTTTTTTAATTACTTTATTAGGTATAAGTTTTGTTTATACTTACAATTTATGTTTAGTGTGTGTTACCGCAATAAACTTATTTACTTTCTTCTTATCTTTCGTTCTTACATACGTTTCTTATCATATCTTATTACTTTATCTATCACAGTATTTAACCTTGAAATGACTTCTTACGCCCTTAAATAAACACCTTCATTAATCTGACATCCTAACAGCTTACCTAAATGAATTATCTGAAGATTTAGTCCTTTCAAATCTGGCATCAAAAGGGTTCGTATAACGGATCGGCGCGTTGATTCTTCTCGGGTTAGGCTCGAGCGTAGAATTGTTAGGGGGTATATTTGACACTAGGGTAATGCTTTTAATCGAATTTGTAGGGCTAAGTATGCGGGTGTTTTGATAACTTATTATTTTTAAGATAATAATGAGGTATAATACAAGCGGCGATAGCCTAGTTGGGTGTGGAACGGACTGCGAAGACGAATGTCCGCAGGTTCAAATCCCAAGGGCACACACCTCTGACTTTTCTAAAATCATGTGTGTATTCTTTGTGAATTTATCGTTCTCTTTAACGGTGAAGGAAAAACATCGTGAGGAAACCTGCACATCTGAGAAGTTCTCTATAGGAATTTCGAAGGTGTGTGAAGTCTACCAATCCGCACTAGGCCAGCGTGGTGGACTAAGGCCTAATCCCTCTCAGTAGTAGAGGAGGCCCGTGCTCAGCAGTGGGCGAGTATATAATACAGGGCTGATATTATTATTATTATTATATATAATGACATACGTGAAAATTGAACTTAAATGGAGTTTGACACTAAACGGCTGAAGTGAAATGTAAACTATACTTTTTATTTGCGATGTATAGAATTATTTCGCAATTTTGCAGTAATGTGTTGACTACTCCACTAGTTTTCGGTTGGTAATGAGTTCTTATTAACTCACATAAAATACAAGCATAATTAGATTTCAAAAACAATGTTACTCCATTCAAACTCGCACAAATCCTAGCCGCGAGCCAAATGAAACTATGGCCCAGTAGCGCGGATCCACACTGAAAACGCTCGGCCAATTCCTCTGTAAAAGCCATCAGAAGCAAAGGCCGATCCTCAAAAAACAACAATTTACAACAGCACGAGCGGCACAAAAGCGCCCTCTGGTGATCCCGGGCTTGTTAACATTTGCCCGGACAAAAGAAACGTGTATCACAAATGCGACTCACCGCCGCGGCCATTACGACCCGCGCAGGGGGGGGAGGGTGCCCAAAAACGGCCGGGGCATATGTAACCCACCGTTGGAATCCTACCATTTGTTACTTATACTACTTATGCTGTGTTTGGAGAGGACATGTCGCTTGCTTGCTAGTTGGGATTGTGATTTTATAATTGTATACTGTTTGAGATTATGTTTGTTAATTATTAAATATATGACTAGGCGTTTAATAATTATTTCAGTTAAAAATATCACAAAATTTATAAACATTTTAAATATTATAGGATCTAATTAAAAATCGGTCTCATACAGATTATCCGCAGAATATTATTTGTAAACAGTGATAGCAAATGCGTATTTTTGTAATAAAACATCATCAGTAACCTAAAATAACATATCCATAAATCTTACTAATAACAGATACATAGAGATCACTTTATTAATTAATAAAAACGTCTTTTTAAACAGTACAGTGTATAAAATAGTAAAAATAAATAGCTTGGAACCTCAATCATCAATTTAATATCCACCTAAATCCATTACTAGCTTGACTCTTCATAAATTCTCATGTGTAACATCCGTCTAAACGGGTCACAATAGTAAGTAGTCGGAGGTCATTCCGCACAATGGGCACTGTGTAGTTCAAATCTCGACAATAACCTCGCGCTACGTGGAGAGCAATTTTCGGCTTCTTGTCAACTCAGGATTACAACCGGTGACGAATTTACACACTTAGCGTCGACCCGGAGGGATTTCACCTTCAAATATTACTTGTTTTTAGAGTGTTACTTAAGACGGGTTTTAGTTGGACTGTAGTGATAAAAAGTTTATAAAAGCAAACGTAAGTAATTATTGTTATGAAGCGTTGACCAGTTCGGAGTCAGATACTGATAGATAATTACTTTCAACATATAGTAACGTTTTAATGGTAAAGCTTAATATAGGCATAGTATACACACGCTGAACTGGAGTTACATCACGGTTTCACCGAAAACAACTGTGAATTAACAGATTATTGCGTTTCCTATGACGAGTAAAATTGCTCGAGGCTCAAACAAACCTATCAAACCC
The DNA here is from genome assembly GCF_014839805.1 of Manduca sexta. Taxonomy (NCBI): domain Eukaryota; kingdom Metazoa; phylum Arthropoda; class Insecta; order Lepidoptera; family Sphingidae; genus Manduca; species Manduca sexta. The sequence continues at coordinate 10,180,118 of NC_051129.1, forward strand.
ACTTGCTTGTTTATTTAAAAAGATAAGTCATGTAATTTTCCTACTTTAAATCATGATAATATTTGTCCAAACGCATCAGCAAAGTTCAACAATTTAATTATAAATTTATAAATTCAACACTAAATAAACACACGAGGCAATCTGTGGATCCAGTGTGTGGCAGTGGCGCTTGTTTCACGCACGCAAAATACGTAATTAAGTTTATATTAGCATACAAGACGCGCGTGAGCAGACGCCGCATAACAAAACGTGTACAGAAGGATCACTTTTGATGTAAATTGTGCGATTCAAATTACGCGCGAAATCATACTTAATTCGAGCATTATGAATGAACATAAATTATATACTTATAGTGCATTACAATGTTTAGGATTGAGTGTGTAATGAAGGCAGTTTGTTATGGATCGTAAAATTATGTCGAGCCAGCTTGTATCGTTACATAAACCATAGCATCACTAGTAATCACCAACTTCTTGAAATGTGTTGTTATTCCAGTAGTACGTAATATGAAATTCAAAAGATGATTATTCATGCTATAAACAAAACTATTTCCAGCATTCAGTTATATTGTAATAAAGAACATAGAAAATAACTTATGATTGGAAAAAAAAATAGACTTGGTAACTATAAAAACCTTCGTAAACGAATGACATTATATAAAGAATTCTCATATTGTAGGAAAACACGCTTTTTTCCCAAATATATAATAATTCGAAATGGATCAATATTAACGGACACTCTGTATTCTTTTATTTTGTGTCACATCGCACAGTATATGAACAAGATTCCTTCGAGATTAGATGGGATACGGCGATGGTTTTGTGTATGTCGTTACGTTTTCATATTACGCGTAAATACGACACTTTTACCGAAGATTCGCGCGAAGAAGCCGAAATAATAACGCCACGTGAATGCACGAAAGATTTTCGGCTTAACTGTTGAGATGAAAGCGTATTTGCCTCGTTATAATTAATTTTAACGGCGATGAGTGTAAATAAAAGATTATTATTATTATCAGTGGTTAAGATTTGATGTTTTGGTGTTGGCGCGTGGTTTACTTGAACTTTGTTACGTAGGTGATATGATTTTATGTTAGCAAGATAAGTGTTAGATCTCTTACATACATACTCTAGATTTCTGTTTGTGCCGTAAAGAGGCACTCTTCAAATAGGACGAGGACATTGTAATCTGTGTGTGAGATTTAACCTCTGAGCTAGAAGGAGTTGGATTACTCTGTAATTCATAGTTTTGTGTTCTGTTGATACTATTTATATGCTGGCGTTGCGCTCACCAGCGAGATACTTGCTCGTCTAACCATTTAGCTATATAAGAAATCCCAAAGATACTTTCTTCAGCAAGTTTATGTGACTTGAGTATCTAAAAATATTGAATCCAAAAGTAACTATGTCAAAGTGTCTTTGTACGAGTAAATGGGACAGTACATTAAGCCTCTGAAGAGCAAACGACAATGTCTACTCACTCATGTCCTTATTTCATTACAGCAAGACCAAGACAGTAACTGACACGGTGTCCTTTGAAAAGTACAAACAAATAAACAAAAAGACAAAACCAAAGATCCTAACAAGATTGCCGTCTCACACAGATTGACGTAGAAATACGTTTACACTCGTTTGTCATATCGTAAAAGGAAATATATTTAGGCGTCCGGAATGTTTTGTTACAAGGCGAAAGTAATTCAATTCTTTGAGGGCACCGATAGAGCGTCTCGTTGTCTTTGTACGTATCAAGCGGAACAAATTGGATAATGTTTCTTATAAGTTTATCTGTGCACTCGCGCCATTGGTTTAGTTTGGGCGTAGTTTGGCTGTAAAACCGAATGGGGTTGGGCGGTTCAAGCTTCAGGTGAGGTGTGACTTGTGATTAGTCTCTATGTTTGTTAGGAACCGATAAGGCGAGAGATTTGTGTAATAAAAAACACGGCTATACAAGTATTTTTTTTTATTTGCCGCAAAATGCCGCTTACTGTAACTGATGGTAAGTGGGGTGAGGTCTAATAGAATGTTGACGAACGAGAGATGATTACCTCACGATAGTCGACACAATTATGCCGGCCTTTTCGCACTGGATATAAACAGGCTTATCCTGAAACGCGACACACTTACGTGGACCAATATGGCGGGTTTTAACACCTTGTGTACCGTGGTCGCTATCCAGGCGGATATAAAATATATCCTACCACCAGTGTCCGTTATGAATAACGGTTTATTAAATAGCGACTATCTTAAGATGCTGACCTTGACCTGACAGCCTCTCAACTGATACCGCCCTTCAGAGAAAAACTGAATGATATCCATTAATACGGTTTTCAGTATTTTGATGAGCAGTAATGTGCAATTACTTGTGTGCTTGTTTTAAAGACCGTCTAGCCAGTATAATTAAACACCATAAGAAAACTTATCATGCAATACTTAAGTTGATAAGCGTGGAGTACGATGAAATGATGAGGCATTCTTTTGTATTTCAAAGATGTTATTAGAGGTGCTTCAATTTGTAATTGTGGGGTTTATTATAAAGCTAAATTTCTCATCTCATTATAAAAAAAAAAAAACCAATGATTTCGAGTGATGTGTACATTTTCGGATTATAAATCTGTTCACGTATGTGTGAGCGAGTGTTGGCTCGAGCTTTGTGGGTCGACAATTAGCCGAATATTTTTGCATTCTGACTTCGCGCAGCGCTGTCAAATTGTCACGGGACTTTGTCATTCAGATATACGGCGTTCTGTGCGGGCATTTTTTTAAATTCCGCGGGAAAACGTGTGCAATGCACTGGTAGCAAGTACAGTTAGGACCACATACCTAATATGACAGCAACGAGACATGTTATTCTTTCGATTTGTAATTATGTCCGCCTATACTGTATGTAACATAATTGACATGAAATAAAATAGCAATTAATAAAATCATTAGATGCTAATTATAGGCATTAGATTGAAACCTATGCTGATTGTAGTCTTCACGCGACTTCCATATGTTCGCTTTCATTCGAAATATTTCTTCGAACAGAAGTCTAAAACGGCCAACACAACAAAAAGGTTTATTGACACCATTCCACACGCGTAAGTAATTCCCATGTTATCCCACGCGCAGATCTTATTCGCGTAATGAAATTTTCTAAGGTGGCAAGACAACTCCCGATAGACTCGGGCGGTCGCATTGAAAGCGTATGTATGTACGCAAACAGGCTTAGCATTACCCGTCCATTTACAAAGAGATACGGGTAAAATTCGCGTACAAGTCAAAACGTATTCCAAATCTCAGATTTCACAGCGATTCAAGTATTATTGCGTGCGACGCGGCGTCTCGTTTTTGGAAAGCGTCAGCGAGGAACGTACGTCGTCTCAAGGTCTTGACGTAATCATGTTTTCTTATTTCATGGCTCCTGCTAGTTTACGTGTATTACCTAAGCGAGCAGTGTTACTATGCGCCGAGCTCGTCTTAGTACAACTTTGTAACAGAAATGACCTGAACAACATGCCTATAGTCAAATGTTATGCTAAAATATATATATTTTTTAATGGTTTAATAAATTTGTATTCATAAAACTAGACTGCGTGAAAATATCAAAGGCTTAAATAAAATATGGAGATAGATAATTAGCGAAACAAAAATGACCAAAGGCAAGGAAAATACTTGTGTTATATCAAAATAATATACATGAAAAGAAACAATCCGAAGCAGCCAATCAGCCTTTGTACGAGTGTCCAAAGGTAACAACCGTGTAAGAAGCTGGCAAAGGTTTTATGCAAACTAAACAAGAACCTAATTACAGACACAAAACATCCACAAAGGTTTGCCATCGACAAAAAAAAATACCTCGCAACAGTACGGTAGATTTTGAATTTCTCAAGATTTCCCCATAGTATTTAATTTTTTTGTTCTTTTTTTAAAAGGAAACTAAAGCAGGAAGGTAATACAAGCTTTTCTGTTATACGGAGGACACTTCCTTTCATTACCCCGGAGAGTCTTCGGCAGAGCGGTGGATGAGTACTGTCGAGCGCACAATTGTTGTTGTAAAAGCTCATTTCGATTCATAAATAATAATAGAATCGTACGGTATTGTTGGCAATATGTATGAGCCATGGATTGCTAAAGATTAATTTCACTTTTATATTATGAGAAATTCATTTATATGAAATACATATGCAGTGGAGATTATGTGGCTGATATTAATAATCATGATTACACGATAAAAATATTCCATTAGTTAATCGTCTGTTGTTAATATTGAGCCACATTACCATGACTGCCTAGGTGACGTAGTTGTATTAGTACAGTGCTAAGGTCGACCTCCGGATAGGCAAAGAGATTGAGTTTTTCTACTTAGTATCAGTCCGAAGACTGTAATTTGTGCCCGAAAAACTTGACACACAGGACGGAAAGTGGGTGCACCAGTGGCGCCTGGAAGTACTTCTTCACGGATAAAAGGCGTGAGTATATGTATTTCCGTGACTATAAAAATATCTCCACAAAACAAAATATCTACAAACTCGATCACCATAAACAAAAACAAAATAAACGGTTACATGTTGTGGCTATTCCGTCTACAGAACTAAGTCTAAATAAACGACACCCGCCTGGTTGTTCCTATGTAAAATTTATGTAATCATTCAGAGCTAGCTTAGGAAGTCCGCTGGCTCCTTGTTGTTTCAGGCTGCGTTTTCAGAAGGAATATTAATTACTCGCAAACGTTATGCAGGTTTGAACTTGAAGAGTGTGAGTTAGTTGCACTTCTGATGGTTGCTTTAGATATTTGACACGTGTCCTACAAACTTTTCGTTAGGATTGGCAAAGTAATCATTGTCATACATTAACAGTTTAAATATATTAATTTATATGTTGTTAAGATATGGAAACAACCATATAACAATCTTATTAGCAAATGCTTTCAGAATGTCATGTCATGAAAATAATACAAGTTTACAAACAAATTTTAACAACACAAAATACTACGACATAAAATTGAGAGCATTCAATGAATGCTATTTAAAATTTCACAATCCCCAAAAAAACCGTTCCAACACATACAGTTTAATACAAGAAGCGATTTAACGCGACGGTACCACGTCTGTTCCGCAAGATAGTGTTAACTAACCGGGTCTCAGACGTTCTTTTTTACAAAAATATAAAAAACGTCTACACGATTGCACCCGACTGTACTTTTCTTCAAGATAGACGGCGAATTAATTTAGAATGTTGTGTTAATTTTTAGCTGTTGTTGTTTAATTTAAAGTTGGGACAGAAATATCCATTTTAATTTTTACGATGAAGGAAAATTGGCGAAGCGTTCAGTAACAGTCTTCGTTTCTCTGCTTTTGTTCCGGGTATCTTGGTGACATCTTAAGACACTATTATTTTTTTTATACGTGCAATGCAATGTGACCTCACTGCACTTGATGGTAAGTGGAGTGGAGTCCAATAGAATGTCGACTGACGAGAGACGATTACCCATCGGCAGTCAATATGTCGGTCTGTTGGAACAGGATATACACAGGCTAATCCCGGAACGCGATACGCTTACATGGGCCACTATGGCGGGTCTTAACACCTTGTGTACGGTGGTCGCTATCCGGTTGGACATAAACTATATTCTACCACCAGCAAAAATGGATACATGTTCAGTGATGATATTTCGGATATCGAGTGCTTTTCTTTTCATACTATATAAAGTACATTTATATTCAATAAAGAATACAAATTTCGCCCTACAAGTCCCTTCTGTGGTAACAAGATACAATCTTACCTATTAATATTGTATACTAACAGTAAAAGTTTTTGAATATATTTGTATGTTTATTAAGTGCAGAAACCGCTTACCGGATTGGGATGAAATTTGTCAAACGGTAGACCAAATATTAGATTACCATAATATCGTTTTTATCCCGGTAATTTGCTCCTGTAGAAAAAATTTAAATTGTTTAAAATACATGGCACTCATTGTCAGATGGCGCTATGGATGGCTACTATAATTTGGGCAAATGCTTGTCACGCAGGCGTAACCGCGTGCAATACCGTGTATTAATGAAGTATTAAACTTCATGCAATAATTGTTATAAAACGAATACTACAATAGTATTTCTGATAAGCCAAAACATGTCCGAGAGGCCATCTGCCGTCGTCGTCTTGAAATAAAAAGGACAAGCTATTGTTTCGTTTATGTTTTCAGCGTGCATTAAAAGTTTGCCTTTTGTGCGCTAACCTTTTCAAAATATCAAAGTACAGAGCGGCGCGTCCATTGTCCGTATTTTTCTTGCACCGCATTAAATTCGACGCCTCCGACGGATTGTACGGGACTTTTGAAAAGAGCTATTATATTGTTTATTACGTTGGTAATACAGTTAGTTATTAAATGTCTTGTTATTTTTAAAAGTAGTTGATGAGAAATTGCAGACTGTTATCTTTTCGGTCTTCAGTGTAATTAGTTGGCATCGTGTCTTTATTATATAGTGACAAACGCACTGAAATGTTAAACAGTGCTCAGTAATTATTAGTTTCGGGTAATTTTACAAGTCTTAATAAGGACAAAAATATAGACTACCGTTTCAGACAATTTTGGAAGTGTGACGAGGTCGTGTACCAGCTTCCGATATAAAACAGTTGCACCACGATAGAATATGTTCATCGTCATTGCAAAATTAACAGCATCACTGGCCGCAAAATAATTCAATTCGTGACAAACTCAATTTGTGTGAAAGTTCAAAAACTCACGAAAAAACCCGTATTATTTATATAGACCGGTGTGTGCAAGGGCACACGCACCCGCGGGTTGGAGTGTTTGTAGGAGCGAGCTCATCGCGAGAGTCGAGACTGGCAGCCGAGGGCGCTCGAGAGTGCTCCACGGTGTCAATGCAGGATCGAGCTGTGTTCGCGCCAAGTAATTTGGACAAGGGTGGATTCACGCCTAGGGAAACGCGTTTTTACGGTCATGCGCTTTTGTTTTTTTTTTAATTAACAATTTTTTTATTCATGAGATATGTTATTAAAATTATAAACTATTCAAATTATTTAGGGACGAAATTCTGTCGACCTAAAACATTTTATGAGTTGTGTAAAACTTGGCATCGATGTTGTTATCATTTGAAACTAAAAAAAATATTACAGAAAAATGAATATACCAAACTGCAATTCGATTTCTTTCCTAAAATTAATTGAAAGTGTTATTCTAATGGGAGGTTATCGATGGCGGTGACATATTGTTCGTTTGGTGACTACAAAAAAAAATAGTACAAATTTATACACGTTCGTTAATTATTGATATTTCAAATTAAAATGGTAATAAAAAAACAATAATTGGACAACCCTAATTGTTTTTTTTTAATAATACGATTCGAAGGTAAATTTGTAATAAAATAATTTTATTCACCGTTAGGGCCTTCACCTTTTTGATTGAATGAGGAATTTATGCGTTAAAGATTGCTTTAAGGAGGCCATGATGAGATGCATAAAGACTCGACATTTTAAAAGTAGGGAATCCAAATTGTTAGCTTTATTTCTTTATTAAATTGAAGGGGTCTATATCACAGGCGTAAAGTGTCTTGGGTGCATCTCTGCCCATCTCTCCACGGATAAAGGCGTGATGTGTTTTTTGTGTATCACAAGTGAAAAAATATTTCTTAATTTTTAGTTATATGTACCTATTGTAGACTCACACGCAAACACACTCACTCCTTCACATGTATTAAATTTACTGTAATTGACAGGGGCTGACATAGGTATTAATTGAAAATCGTATGATTCTGTAGTTAAAATATATATAGACATTTAAATCAGTTTTAATTAATTTGTTAATAAATTATATAGTTACCCTTGTTAATGTATTACATTCGTGAAGCGAACAGCTTATGTCGACCTTTGTCTTGTACTCAGTTATTAACTGTAATATAATTAACAATTCTAAATACTGGGTAAGGTACAGTGTTTCTAAACTTTGAACTTTAAACTATAGGCCATATGGTCGCTAGTGTGGTTAGTAACAATCCCCAAGAGTATGCAAAAAAATGGTCAACAACGCGACACACAAATAAAACAGACGAAATTCGAACTAAAATACCTTCTTGATCCCGTTACACGGTGTACAACTGATCTATTTGCAATGAGACAAGCGCATTGGGGTGATTGAAGAACAGTCCCAGAGGTGTCTTGCAAGTCAATTGCATTCGCCAGGACATACTGCCCCCGCGGGACCGAAAATGTCACGGCGCAGTCACGCTCAGAGTTAAAAAATATAGAGGAACAACGATTCAAGCGGGACCACGAATTTTAGAATGCAAGACGGTCAATTATTTACTGGGCAACTGTAGGTGAAACTAGTACATAATTAAGAATTCTGTAGATATGACTATTTCATTATTAATGTTTCATACGTGAATTTCAAATACTTTTAGTACAAAACTGGATACATAATATAATTAAAGTATGACAAGGTTCTATGTTATATATATTTTTTTGCATAATTTGAGTTATACTATTCTATGTCGTTTTTATTGAAAAAAAAAACCGAATCTCCAATAATCCCGAAGAATAAATAAATGGGAGGCCTACAATTATTGTCTTCTAATTCTTAACAATGTGAAAATTTTAAATCTCATTTTTGCAACATAAAAAACATAGGACCTTGTAATAGTGAGTCAGCGAAAAGCACTAAAGTATACAACAATTAATTTATTAAGTACGCTCTCAATTAACGACCAAAGTACTTAGTAAAGAAGTGTCATACTAGACATCGTTATTAGGAATTTTACGTATCAACAAGAACAAAAACAAAATTGAAATAAGCCAAAATGGCGTACGAATATAAAGGGCGAACACAATTGAAAGCGATAAAGGTTAAAACGACACAGAAATTAAGAAGGCGTAAGTTATAACAAGAAACAAACAGCGAAGGATGCGGTCCCACTGAAGCGTAAGACATACGCTCGTGAACATATGAAGACTTCTTCGAAGCGAAGAAGTAGTATTGGAACAAAATTATAGGTCTTTTCATAGACATGGCGTATCCAATATCTCGAGCTTCTAGCTGAATTAGGCCTGAATCTATGTCGCTGTAGTAAAGCGGAGAAGATACTTATAATAAATTATTCTTTCTCGACATTTCTTCTTAAAATCGCTACGTTCTCTATTGAACATGCACCTTAAGTCAGCAATACTGATAGCGAATGAAATTACACCTCGCGCTCACTCTCGACAGAAACTGCTGTAATCACAAACAAATTCAAAGCGTAGAAGATTGCTGTGAATCGCGATATTGTAAAGGTCACGGTCGATGTGACGAGCGTGGAGCGGTTTTTATGAAATCTCTATTTTTAGGTGTTAATTTTTTTATTCTTTTATAACATTTAAGACAATTTCACTGACCAGTTTTGAAAACAGATGACGCAATAAATCATATTTATATCAGCGTTCGCTGACCTTAGATATTTCACTTAATGCAAACCTAAATCAAGACATAATGGCGAAATCAGAATGTCGAGTAGGTATCGAAGCGTAGCGGATCATTAATAATGTAATTTATTTTTTAATTTATTACATTAATTAATTTAACTGAATATCATATATTATGAAACAACTAGTCAGAATGTATGAATGAGAATGATATATGTAAACATCTTAAATTACTTCTATTTCAGTACGTTATTACTCCATTGTTTCTAATGAGAAACGCAATTTATGTTTCGCTTGTTTATTTTGATAAAACAAAAAGCAAACTTCAACTTGTGCAGTTACTCATAAACCGTGAAATCGCGACCGTCGACCGCTCATCACTTACAACATTTAACAGCTTATAAGCAAAAGCAGGGAGCACTTTAAGTGAAAATACAGATTGTGAGTTAACAAAACATGTATATTGTATACTCTGTTATACTTGGAATTCAAATGTGTCGATTATATTGCCCGAGGCGGGCCCGCTCCGTCGCGTTCCAACTTTCTTCCAATTCCAATCCCAAAGTTCATATGAAACGGTAATGCAAGGGCTCTTAATAATTAATTTATGCGAATTTGACGCATTGTTATTGGAATCGCAATCGTAATTGTATTATCGCTGAAGAATTAGTTTTAATTATCTTAAAATCAAATCATGGTATGATACGTTTATTTGATTGTGTATATATAATATATTGTATATAATTATTTGAATTTTGTTGTTATGTCAATATCGAAGACCAAAGCGGCATTCTAGCAAACACACTAATTAGCACAAACAAGTATCCATCAAAGTGATTCGGACTATTAATCAGATGACAACATTAATATTACTATTTACTGTATCGAGCTAAACTTAATTCGTATTAATTAACAATGCATATTGAACTTAATTTATTTAATATAAAATATATTTTTGAAACCGGCATACCTGAGACGTTCTTTATAAGAATTTTAAGGGTATGTGAAGTCTGCCAATGAATACTAGACCAGCGTGGTGGAACTAAGGCCTAATTCTCTCTCCACAGTAAAGGACGTCCGTGCCCAGCAGTGGGACAGTATTTGATACAGGGCCGATATTATTATTGTATAAACATTTGATAGTAAGGATTTTCCTTAATAATATGCTCAAATAAACTAAGGCAACGTACACAAACTTGTTTCATACTTTACTACGTTAGAAATTCATGCGCGCCGACCCTATGCACTTATTGTAGAGCCCAACGCGGCTCTACATTGCAGTTTTCAACAAATCGAATTTACATGTCCGCCAACACATAAACATGGTTACGATACACTTTTGCGGAATAGCATTTTCACTATTACAAATGCACCATTTATATGCGACGTAAAAATGTCCAATTGAAATATAATATCATTTTCGATTTTCCGCAAAGTGAACGTTTACGTTTTCCAATTGACGTTTTTATCTGTACAGTGTAGTGTCAGTGTATTGTGAATTATATCCGGTAAGGATTCTATTAGAGTTCTATGTACATAAGTATTTATTTATTTATGCACTTTATACATATATATTATGTATATCGGCGGACTTAATGCCATAAGCATTCTCTCTCAGTTAACCTAAGGGTGGTGTAAATAAATAAGGTAAGGCCATCAAGATTACCTGATATTTAAAGATACGAATAATCATAAATAAAAGCAAATATAGCAAATAGTAATAAAACCTATATTAAATACAAACATAAGTAATTAAACATTTAAATAAATAAAATACAAAGTATGAATACATAAATATATAAGTATGTACCAATAATATATTTTGTGAATTAAAGTGGCGACTCTTCTGCTTCGTTTAACAATGGAGAATTTAAGGCAAACTGAGAGGTGGCCGACTGATTTCGACGGGGAGTGAATATTATAAAACAATATCCATTTGATTGCATTTATAACTTAATACATCTCATGACCTTTATTTCACATCATTGAAACTTAATTATTACGTAAAATTTTAAATATTAAATAGCAACCTTAATGAAAACGAATGAATAATTAATTTCAATTTAATCCACGAAAAAACAAATACGAAAAACACATATCCTACATTCAATACGCCCAAACACCTCATTATTCACGTTGTATATTGACCGCATCGCTCGCATACTCGACCGAGTGTAAACCTTTACCCCAAAAAAAAAAAAAACTACCCTCTTGGTTCCGCACCGGCGGTCTCAAAACGAGAACGTAACGTGTCACAAAATATGTTAAGTGTTCGACAATTTGAAACAAAGTTTACCGAGGCTCAGTTGCCGATCGATAGTTGATTCCGTTCGCACACAGCGTGCCGTATCCCGCTGCCTCTACAAAGGGTTAAACTCTATCCGAGACGCTCCGGCGATCGTAGTTACGTAGTTTCACTTTGTGGATTGATTGAGCTGTGGTATTCGATAACGTTATTAATAAATACGTTACCGAAGTCGGATTCGAATCCTGGACGTGCCGGGACCGGTTTTAATGGCTGCAATCTCGGTGTACAAGTTTCGGAGTGGATGTAAAGGTATTACCAATATCTGATTACAGGATTAGTTAACTCAAGAGACTAGTTAGAGAACAATTCTAAACGATAACTAGAAAATCTCTGTTTTGTGTTAGAAGACTTTGACGAGGAATTTGGACACAGATTGTTGATAGTGTTAGATAGATAGATAATAAAATTTATTTTGGCTACAATTAACTCATAGTGTAACTTAAAATATGCATAGACAATAGAAAAGTAGATATCCATTTGTGAGATATTGCATCCGCAATCAGGCCCTAGCTCAGCAATGTTAGGGTCTGTTTGACAACTTCTGAGTAAATAATACTCGTCACATAAATATATACACCGATATATATGTAAGACGTTTTAGATCTGGCGTTCCGTACACTAATTGTGTTCGACTCAACTGTATTGCAATCCGTACACCTGACTTTAGTATGATTTCAACATTGACAGCGTGTGGTTGTGTACGGAGTGACGTTCATAATATAAGAACTCTTAGAGTAAACCTTAAATAAGTAAAATTATTTGTTGTTCAAATTAATAAATAGGCTATAACGGTGACGTTTCGGTTGCCATTTTAGTTCAAATTTTGAACAAATAGTTTATAAGGACGTTCGAGTCTATAGATATACGTCACTTGCTACTCCGTTCACACCCAGAAGCTGTCAATATTGACAATACTAAAGTTAGTTTGAATGGATTGCAGGTCAATTCAGTTGAACACAGTGAATGTACGGAACGCCAAATCTAGTACGTAGTACATATATCGATGCTATGCTCGTATGTTGAGTCAGGTTCCTTTTCGCAGAATAGGGGACCGGCCTATGTTTGATTTTGTACATTATTCTATATTTAATGGCTTAATAATACGAAAAAGAAGCACTCCTGCGAAAACTGCATAAAAATTGGTTAAAAAATGAGCGAGTAATTCATATTTAAAATATTGTAATGTGCAGAAGTGGGCGCGATGTGGGGATATCGCTTCATCTCTTTCTTTCGCACGCGTCTTAATTCCCGAGGACGTCACAAGTGGGTATTCGTCTCTTCTGTTTCTTGTTAATTACCCCTTCCATCGAAATTCAAAGACTTATAACTTGTTGATTTTTTAACGGATTTTAATAATTCCTTCTGTGTTATAATTTATATTATGTAAATATTTGATAATAGTAAAGAACAAAAATTAGTCCGGTACCCTATTCCAGCTTTCGCCACTGCAATACATACCCAATGGAGCGCAATGACAACGTTTCATTTAGATAACACTGAAACACTAGTTTTCTGTAGCTTAAAAACAATGTAGTTAAGGTATAAATTACTTAAATTTAAAAATGAAATGCTAATAATGACGTCATTAAATATAACTGTAACCGATATTGCGTAATTCGTATTCATTTCCAATGAAAGGTTTACAGAGAGTAATGTTTTTATATCGCACACAACGTATTTCTGACCGAAAATGGATTAATGCGCGGTAATGTTAAGGTTTCTGTGTCACTTAAAATTTATTTTAATAGAATGACAAGTTGAAGTGGTTTGGGAAACTGACAGGAAATATTATAGGGCTTGATGCGGAGTTAAGTGACGGAAAATTCCCACCTAAAATGGCGGCAACGTATCTCTAAGCCTCCTGGTTTTGCGAATATTCATGGGCGGCGGTGACCACTTACCTTCAGCTGAACCTTATGCTCGTTTGCCTCTATATATAAGCAAGCCTATATAAAAAGCTGCGAGTTTTGTTGCTTATCTCGGTACAATAACGATAATTAAAAAATATTGAATAAAATTTTCAAACAATAATAATTTCTACGTAACAAAATAATATTGGCTTAATTTAAGTTTTCAAACAGAACAAATTTAAGATTACGGTATTATTACTTTCTGCATGATTTAAAATTTAAAATATTACCAATACACAACTCAAACTTTACAGTATGGTAAATCTCAATATAAGCCTTTTTCACAGGCGCCAAAACCACAATGAATGAAAATAATTTGAAAAATATTGTAATTTGGCCGAATTTTACGGCGTGGCATATCGCTGTGCATTGAGGATAATCACAGTATCCAAAAACCATTCCGATGCGGCGTGTAACTCCGAATTTAGTGGCGTTTTCCACAAAAAGCTACCGGGCAAAAATATGGCACCGTTTGAGCGCGCATTACAGCGGCTCAGCGGGATATACTCCGTGCAAGCTGTGCGAGCACGGCGGAATTTTAAGTCATACTTCTACGAACCAAAATTGTATAATGTGATAACACTTTTCGAATACTAACATGTCGTTTTGAATAATGTATTATTATTATTGTGAGACGAAATGATTTTATACGAAAGGATTCAGTGACTATGCGGGGAAGTGATTACAGATTGATTTGCGGTAATCCTAGTAATTTATAAAATATACATATAGTAAATTTGCACTTATGTATACATGGAAAGCTGGGCAGTATAGGTAATTTACAAATTTGATTGCGTATTTAAATGAATTATACATTTTATTCATTTAAATAGAGTTTAATATTAAATCATAGCTCGGTACATACTACAATATCATTTAAATAAAATTAATAAAATATACCATACCCGCCATATCTCCCAACTCAAGCCACACACCAAGGCTTTGTTTCAAGTGGTCGCATTTATTCTCCCCATGTCCGAGTCCTCTTTAATTATGGATAATTTATATTGAGATTAAAGCCGGCAGGTGGGCGGGTGGCGCTGGATTCCTACCGCGCGCTCTATTGTGAGAGCGTTCACTTCGCGCCGCTGTAGATCGGTCGCGGCCGTTTATAGTTTTAACTCGTGACACTTTAATCGTTGACGTGCTATGTACGGTGTGAAATCTTTCGAATTAGGCCGGCGGTTTAAATATAGTTTGTATGTTATGAGCTGCTGAGCTGTCAGTTAACGATGTCGCCTTATGTGCCAGTAGCTGGAAAGTATTTAGCTTATTGCTATATGAGTATTAGTTACAAATCGAGTGCTTTGGTACAGGAAGAGAGAGGACGAGTAGAAAATGAAGAGAAAAAGAAATCACAACTTTAATTAATCGAATATAAATTTTAATATACCTACTTGTAATACTTGTATGAGAATAAATAAATATAAAGTAAGTATAGCTACTCTTCCGCTTACTTGTCCCGCTAGCCAGGTTTTAATGTAGCCCAAAATACGAGTAAAATAATTAAACCTTTCTATATTAAATGTTCCGAGTGTCTGGCTATTTGTATCATCCCATTTCATTACATGTCACAGCTGAAAATATTTGTTGAACGTGCCAATCGTGTTTAAGTAGCTATTTGGCAAAATAAGTAATAAAACACAAATTTACCTTTTAACTATTCCGCACTGTTGCGGAGAGATAACATAGAGATGCTTAAGCTATTTTATTATAATGACCTTTTATATTTCAGATTGCCTTAGTAGGCAAACGAGCAAGCGGTCCGCCTGATGGTGAGCGACATTCGCCGTCCATGGACTTTGCAATGCCAGGGGCACAGCCAAGCCGTTGCCTACCAGGTTTGTTTTAATTTTTCTATAGGATTTATATAGTCTGGCATATTTTAACATACTGCGTGAACGTCTCCAAATTATATTTTGCTTGATTCGCTGCGCTTAAGTCACTTTTAGTTTAAATTATGTGCATGTTGACTTTTCCTAACTTGGGCTTACATTATAGCTATTAGTTATATTTAAAATATTGTTATCGTAGTGTTAAGTCTGCTGGAAAACCTAATAAATAAATAAATAAATAAATTATATATACCGTATTTAAGAATGTCGTATTTAAGAAATGTATGAATTACCAAGTAGGAGGTTTATTTTTTATCTAGTTTGATTATATTATCATAATATTAGCCCTTTATTATATACTGTCCGACTGTTGGGCACGAGCCTCCTCTACTACTGAGAGGGATTAGGCCTTAGTCCACCACGCTGGCCTAGTGCGGATTGGTAGTCTTCACACACCCTCGAAATTCCTATGGAGAACTTCTCAGGCAAGCAGGTTTCCTCACGATGTTTTCCTTCACCGTTAAAGCCAGCGAAAATTCACAAATAAAACACACATAACTTTAGAAAAGTCAGAGGTGTTGTGCCCTTGGGATTTGAACTTGCGGACATGCGTCTCGGCAGTCCCTTCCACAACCAACTAGGCTATCGCTGCTATTGAGTTTGATCTACCATTAAAAGATTATTACGATTTGGTTCGAAAGGAAATGCAGTAAAATTATTCAGTATAAAAGGCCATAAGTAAAAATTTTAATGCACGTAGCATAGTGCGGAACTGTGAAGTACTTTGTAATTCTACGCTCTCGTCTGTGTTAACAGTCGCGGCGTTCACTATCAGACGAGCTAATTGCTAGTCGCGTTATTTTGTTATAAATCAAATAATAAACAATACCAGTATCACGTGACATTAATTAGTGTCTCCCATTTGTATATTCACATGATAATCAATTTTAAAAACCACTAGATAGACAAATGAGATAAAAAACAATATTTTCAAAACATACCATATTAATACAAAATTGAACATCAAATCAAACAGTAGTGACGTTTACCCATTAATATCAAAATATGTACATGAAGGCGAAAAGAGTTAGGGCAAGTACACCAGTGGTATGACCTGATTCCTGCCGGCATCCCTTTTCTAATAGATAAAGCAAATTATAAAATAAAATATATTTTAATAAATAAATAATAAATATTTATAGGATAGTGCGCTATAATCTAATTATAATTAGTATTGGTACAATTAGTAATAGAACCTATATTTGGTGTCGGCTTCACTTTTGGAAAATTTCACACTTCGCCACTGAAGCACATAGTAATAAAACTCAAAAGCTATCGACTTAACATACGCAACGCATAAACCAGATTCGCAATCGGTCTCGTCTGCATTCATCCGATATTCGTAATCATAATTTACAACAATGGCGGCCATAGTTTCGGATATCGATATATTAAGGTATCTAATCCTCGGCAGACTGTCGTAGTGAACTAATGAAGTTAACGCTTGGTTTATACCATTCGGGTGATTCTAGTTTGGAAACTGTACGCCACTTTTGGAATTGGAGATATTGCGAATGAGGTCACACGTTTGCCTGCTACTGTTATCGTGTCGGCAGCACACTGGCTTATTCTAATTTGTTGCCTTAACACCCGATGACATGGTACGGCCATATTCTTATATTGATGTCGAAATTATGCGAGAGTTTAGTGTAAATTAAGAAAGCGGTCAATCTACGGAGTACATCCGAATGTTTTAATAATGATAGTGCGACTTTTGATAAAAATCCGCATAGATGTAGTGTTGAATATTGTTAGGAAATAAATTGTTTATTAGAAGTTTTAAGTATAAATTGCCTCTGTGTTCGATTACATAAATTAAAAACAAAAGTGTTTTTCACTCTGTCAGTAGAGTCGGTGTTTTGTTGTTCTCTCTGTGTAATCTTATGTAACGAACGTACTGATTTCACTCCACTAATAAAATTCATAGAAATCTTACTCAATCATAATTTATTTGAAACCGTAACCCAATAAATATTATGTATTTAATGATATTACATTTGTTTTATTTTATTTATTTAAAAACTGTATAATAATAAGTACCGATTAATGCAAGGCGTAACTATCAATCTATTATAATCGTACGCTAACACTGTAGCCAATAATCGCTTAAGCGTAGTCCTTTATTCGTTTTGCCGTAGCAAATGCAACCGAAGCTTGAGCCTACGTAATAACACGTTGTGCGTAGCAGGCTAACTCTGTAGCACTAATCGTTCGTAGCCGATAAATGCTTTAATTTCGACACGGCTATTTCGTAGCATTGTAGCTTTTAACGTAGCTGAAAACAAAATGATGTATTTGTACAGTTTGCAGCATTCACTGGAATATGCTGATACCGAGTTTTATTTATTTATACCGTATCTCTAAAAGGACAAAAGAGAGAACCGTGCCCCTGTTTAATTATGCATACCTTCCTTACTTAATGCGCGTTCATTATTTATTTAATTTAATTAAGATACGCCAACAGCCAACAGAGCGGAGCGAGGACAAAAATTCGGGATGTAATGCACGGTTGCAACAGGATACTAAATAACTTTTACATGTTCAGACAAAAATTATGCATCACGTTTAGCGAGTGCAACATGTTTTATACATTAAGCTATTCACAATTTTTTTTTTTTTTTATTTGTGCCAGTGATTTGATAAAAAATCATCACTCCAGCCAACAGCGTTACGAAGACGCTGGATGCCGGAAACTTTCTCTCGTTCGTCGGCCCAGCGCAGGGTTGGCTCCATTAGTATGGCACCGACGATTGTCATTATAACTTGGCCGATAATCCGGATTAGAGCGAGTTGACGTGATCGCACCCAATCAAAACTTGTAGGCGTTGCACTTCTTGCGTACGTGATCTACAGCCGAGATGTTTCGGTTCTATATTGTGAAAGTTATTTATGCCGCAGGCGAATGCTTTAATGGCGCCGCGTCTTATGGCTCCCGATTCGAAACGCACTGGATTGTGTAACGTTATGGCTGGTGTTTTATTTTGTTTGTTTTAGTTAACGAGTTTTACGGGGTTTTGTTGGATACTTGGATATGTTATTCGAGTTGTTATTTAACTGTGTTTTTCTGTTTTTGTTACTTCTAGAATCTGTTTGTAAAAAAATAAATATGTGTACATTATGAACTTCAAAATGTCTGCAGCAATTTTAATGAATTTTTAGGTACTCTTCAGATTACTCAACAGAACATTCTTCGAATTTTGAAAGCATCGGGACCAGTAGAAGTCATCTGGGTACAGCAGTGGCGAAAGGTGAAGTTTTCCGAAAGGGATCCCAACGCAAGATATAGATACTGTTATACACATATGCGGTCTGTAAACCGTTCTAATGATACCTAGATTCTACATAAACTGGAGCGAGCAAAAATTGGGTTATATGAACCCTTTGCCACTAGGGTAGATAAATTAGTACTACCCTACCACTAGTTGTGCGAATAAATGGAAACTAGGTCGTAAACGTATTGAGAATGATAATATTGTATTTTGTGAATCGACGTGATTTCACGTTTACATTACAATAAAATTATTTCATTAATACCTACAACAATAAAACAATTGTAACATATTTGCTAAAATTAGAATACAATAGTAAGGTTTCTTTGTAAATGTCACAGTATACAAATAAATCAAAACCAATAAATACAAACTCCTCAACAACAAACTTTTATAATAGACGAAGCGAGCGTCGAACAAACCTAAAAATACATTTAGCGCAAAAAAACCGGCTAACCCGTAACGCGTAACAGAGTTGAGGCCGAGTTGTAGGTCGAGTTTTAAATTAAAACTTACATGACGTAAACAAACCTATGGGGGCCAAGTACGCGTGCACCGCGAGCCGTCGAGGCCGCAAACATCCGCCCAACACTGACGGGTTAACAACTTGGCGGTAGGCGGCCGGTAAACAAGGAAAGTATCGTATAACTTGTTCGACAAGTTTCAGTTTCAGGTGTGTAGTCGGGTCGCTTCCGAAAGGTCTTCAGTGTGCAAAGAATCAATTACCGTTTAATACTTGATATTCTATACGCATAATGTTATCTGAAGACGTATATGGACAGCGAAGCGTCGTGTATATCTTATGGCTTGTTTATTGAGCCGTATTATTGTTATACATAGAAGCTATAATAATTTAACTGAAAGACTAGTACCTAAATCAATAGCTTGAACTTGAGGTACGTACTGGCTGATTTCGAAAAAATAACTGAAATATTAGTAGAGCTTTAGTGTTAGTTACAAAGCTAGAAATAACAACCAGAATGACGTTGAGCGACCAACCATGCCATTTTCAAATCACAAGAATTCAAAAATAGATCATGTTCAAAAACCAATCACGGACATCGACATAACCAAGAAACAAATGGGTATATAAAAATATGAAACAGCAAGCCATCGGATCCAGTACTAGTATGTACGTACGTATGTATGTATGTATGTATGTGAACTGAAATTAATGAATGTTAAAGCCTTGCGCTAATGAATAATGAGACAGCTCAATGAAACGCCATTAAACGATATATTGTTTCAGATAACTGATAATAATGTATCGGCTCATTGGTTTACTGACAGCATAGTTGTGCTGTGACCTGGCGTGGTTCTGTGTTCAGTTCACAGTTCGAATAAATTAAATTTAATTCTTATATCTATGTGTTTTTTTGGATCGGAATTAGAGTTTTGTTGGTGTTAAGTTATATTTTATATCCGCTCTGATAGCGACCACCGTACACAAGGTATTAAAACTCGCCATAATGGACCATTTAAGTGTGTCGCGATTCGGGATCAGCCTATGTATATGTGGTTCCGATACGTCGGCATAACTGTGTCGACTGACGACGTGTAATCAGCTCTCGTCAGACGACATTCTATTGGACATCATTCCATTTACCATCAGGGCCCTTATTCTGTATGATAGTGTAAACGCGTAACGCGGCCGTGTCATGTTATCTTCGAGAAATGTGCGTGGAATGGTATTCTGTAAGCCAAATTTCTATAGTACTAAACATGATGCGTTGTGTTACGTGCTTGTTACGCATTGTCAAATAACGTGCGGGATAGAGAATAAGGGTGACTTTGCCGTGCTCGTGTGTAAAAAAGGGGCGATATAAAGATAGGAAAATATCGTGAAGAAATCTACATACCTGAGAGGTTCTAAGAATTTTAAATGTATCTATGGGAAGTCTACCAATCCGCACTAGGCCAGCTTGGTAAACTAAGGCACAATCCCTCTCAGTTTTAGAGAAGACTCGTGCCCAGCACTCGGATAGTATAGAATACGGGGCTGATAATATTATATTATATAAGAATAGGCTTAGCAAGCATGAGACACTGGTAGCACTTCGAGTACTCCTTCCAAGATATCAACGTCAACATATGTATGAAAATCAAAAATCGAGCTGATCCAAACCGCCTGAGTTATATTATAACCAACGTGTTAATTGCACGCAAAGCACTTTTCGAATCGTTTTTTAACTGATATTTTATAGGTCATGTGAGTCGGGAACGGCACGCGGTCACGGTAATGTCCCTACGCAATTTTACGTCGCCTCCTGAGGGACGCCGCGTGATCCGACAATCTGTTACGTGAGAGCACGGCCGCGGCATACCAACGCTGTATGGATTGATTTGAATTTTATTCAAATGTACAACAAGTTCGTGAAATGTGAAATGAAAATTCGTTTCATTTTTCAAAAATATATCTATAGTTTTGCATCGCGACATATGTAGCGGTTTGAGTAAAACTTTCCTCAATTATTTTTAGGGTGTATTGAGAAACGATCGACATTTGATAGGACCGGTCAGCTGGGTGGAGTACCGCAATAAGGACTAAAACTCTATACGTTTTTTTTATATATGAGTATTGCAATGTGACTCCATTACAATGGATGATAAGTGAAGTGGGGTCGAATAGAATGTCGACTGACGAGAGATGATTACCCCTCGGCAGTCGACACAATTATGCCAGCCTGTCAGAACAAGATGTACACAGGTTGATTCCCGAACGCGACACACTTACGGGCCACTATGGCGGGTTTTAACACCTTGTGTACTGTGGTCGCTATCTGGGCGGATATAAAATATATCCTACCACTAGCAAGTTTAACAGGTTATTTAGCATACATAAATACGTAGCGGTATCGCATACAAAATACATCCGATATTCTACTAAATCTGTTTAACAAACTGAACTAGGAACCCTAATTACACGAATACAAACGATAAAACGATTAGCGATGCGACCGGCGAACCGCATGCAAGCTTTACGCCTAATATAATAATGACATGATGGTTACAAGCGCCACGGTACTGACGACTGAGTTGAAATAAATAATACAAATTAATTTAATACGATTAAGATGGTTATTCTGAAAATACATGACAATGTATGCATATTCACACCATTATAATATTTATATAAAAATAGCTTTGGCCCGCGGCTTCACCCGCGTGATGAGTTTTTCCGGAACAAAAGTCCCGCTTCATATTTTCCCGAGATAAAAAGTAGCCTACAGCACTTACGAGTAATTTAACTTCCTATTAGTGAAAGAATTTTCAAAATCGGTTCAGTAGTTTCAGACACACACTTCTTTTATCCCCGAAGGGGTCGGCTGAGGCGCAACTTGTACACCCACTTTCAACCATGTGTATTCCCTCCCATGATTGTGATACAGGGCGAACCTATCGCTATATCGGGCACAAATTCCAGTCTCCGGGCTGATACAGAATTGAAAAATCCAATATCACTTTCCCGATCCGGGAATCGAACCCGAGACATCAGCACTGCAGTCATACCATAATATAACTACGCCACCGAAGTAGTCAACGTAAAAACACACTACTGATTGACAAAACGTGTGCTTTGCGCAAATTGTTGACGAAAAAAACATATGTCTATGGGAAATGTTTATGTTTGAAATGTTGTGATATTTTTAAAACCGACGCGTTTTTTTCTGTCCAATTACTCAGAGCGCGTGCTTGCACAGTATTGAGGGTGTTCCCGCGCGGTGCCTAAATATAAATAAACTTTGATATATTTAAAGTGAAATGTTTGATCATATTTGATTGAAGTGGCCGTTTTGGACGCCGCGCCGTTTAACGAATGAATATAAATACTTTGTAACCGTATTGTTTAATGAAAAATGTTTCGTATTGTATACGTGTTTATGTCGCTTTTCATCTGTCGTGATTGTTTTGTATACCTTCTTTATACAAATTCTATGTGATATCGATAAGTCTGTACTAACGTTAAAAAGGTTAAGTCAATGTTTTTTAATTTGTTCGGACGCGATAATCTCTCGATCTTGAGCACCTGTATTTAAGACGGTTTTCTAAAATCGTTGACGCTTATACACAACAGTAAAATGACGATAAATCTATCGCTAGTATATTTCATTCACATACATAACGTTAGCGTTAACGATTGTAAAAATGTCTTGGCTACTGTCCCTGCTCGTATTTTTAAGGTAATGGCAAGACAAGGTTCATTATGATTGAGCGATATATATGCGTGTGAAACCCGTCACAACATAAAGGTATATATATGCATAAATGCGGTCTGCAAATCGTTTTAATAATTATATTTTACGTAAATTATGAAATGAAAGCCAGCAGGAATCGGGCTATAAGGACCTTTCTGGTATATTTCATTCTGGGAACGTATTTGCCTATCCGCAAACTGAAGCCACATAATAACATAACGGTCACTCATAAAATACTGTTAAAAACAATAATAATTAAACAACGAAACCAACACAATGAAAGTCGTACGTATATACAAATAGAATTCAATTCGGATTTGCGGCCGGCAGCGCGGAGTCGGCCGCGGCTTACATCGCTGAAAAGTGTTACAGCAATTAAATTTGACCGCAGCTCAAGTGAGCGCCGCGGGCGTTGACTCCGAATTTCAACAGCCTCGCACATTGAAGGAGTCTGTCCATTGAACAGTGTTGGGACACACACACTTGTGCAGCTATGTAAGTGCACGTGCGTAGTTGTGCGAGAAAGCTGTGTCACACCATACTTCCCATGTAAAACCAACGTGCGCCTTCGTTTAGTTAGTAGGTCTTACGATTTGTTACTATTACCACCTAAGTACGCCGTTGTGTATTAAACGTACTCTGGAGTTTTAAAATACATAATATATTCAGTGCCATCTTTGGTATTTCGTTATAGCTAGAGTTGTGACTCCCATAAATTACGGACAACACACGATAAACTCTACATACAATGACCGTACTAGGAACGTGTCAGGCAAAAAAATCTTTGTATTGAAAAGTATGAGGCTGTAATAGATGACAGTGGAGACGGATCGATTTAACCCGATTCCCTTTCATAATTTATGTAAAATTTAATTATCATTAGAACAGTTGCAGATTATTTATGCATATTATAGAACCTATGAGTTGTGTCGGTTTCCCTTTCGGGAAATTTCAACTTTCGCCACTGGTGCACAATGACGGAACGGTCTAGTGGGTATAGTCCCATGTTTTTCAATACAAAACCCAAGCAGCAGTATGTAGGCACTGTTGTGTTCCGGTTTTAAGAGCATTGTGGCCAGTGTAACTATTGGACATAATGACACTTAACATCTAATATCTCAGGATGGCGAGCGCAGTGCAATACCAAAAATACTTTGTAATTCAAAGTGTTGGATGGTGTTTCTACTGTTTATGGGCGGTCGTATCGCTTATCATTAGGCGAATAGCAAGATCGTCTTGTCACAAAGCAGTAAAAAAATGTTTCTTGCTTCGTAGTGGGCCGACTTATTTAAGTGCCGCTTCCTACCGATGGCCGAGAAACTAAGGCGCAGTGAAGCGGAACAGTGTAGATTTCTATAAGTTGAAGAATGTAAGTAATTCAGTATTTCACTATCTGGTATGGCGTTCCTCAGCGGTACGATTTACAAGGAATTTTAATTTTCGTGCAAATGGTGGCAATACCCTTCGCTTACAATATTTACAATCTAATTGGATTAGTATTTGGGGAACATTAAGAAAACGATGTATTGCTGTCTCGAAGGCCGGGTACGCATCGCTGATTGCCTTGGAATTTAAATACACAAAGTAAAAAGATTTAACCCTTTTAGTTGTATAGATTTATTCCGATATGCGTATATAGTTGCGTCGATCCCACATTATAATGAAATAAGAGCAGAAGTATAAGAAGGATAATAACTTCCGAAGAAATGCGATACTTTCACCACCTTTAGTTTTGTACTATATTTCCCCACAAGGCTGTTCCCGCTCGCGTCCCGACAATGAAGCTTCTTGCCAGGACCAAGTTTAATGAAACTTCACGTAAATATACATGCAAATAAATAAATATACAATTAAACTTATACAAATATACAATTATTTATTATAAATATACAATTTAAATAGTATCATTACATATTAAGAATAGTTTTGAGAAAATGTTTATTAGATTTCAGAGGTAAGTTAATTTATAATAATTTTATAAATGCCCCACTTCACCTCACACAACAACAGAATTGACATGCCGATTTTTGCCTGTATGCTTTCTAATACAAAACATCATTCTTATAAAAATTCAACACACCATGTCTTAAAATCGGATTTGATTGTTTCTTTTTTCGCCGTGGTCTCGTAACTGGCAAGGTCCCACATAATCGTACACAAGGAAAAGACTTAATACCGAGCTGGTCACAGCTACTAGACAATAATTATATACAGTTTAACCAAAAGAATCCAATCCAAAATATACATAGTGTTATTTAATTCAGTTTTCCCGAAACATACGTAGTCAGTTAACGATAAAGAACACTATAGCATTTAGAATACATAATCAAAAAAGAATAGCAAGGCTTTCTGATATGAAACTTACTTTGGCGCCGTTTTTTCACTTTTTTTTTCTGTATTTATTGTGTCATTGATTGAGTAAATACTGCGGGAGAACAGTGAATTAAACTCCATTCTATATCTATTTTTCTATTTATATTTGTAGCCAAATAAGACATGGCTTAATTATATTAAGTGGATTTCTGAAACGCCGATGTAACTAAGTCCAACTCCACGACTTCGTAAGAGATACGGTAAGCAGCCAAGCTTAGTCCTTTGACAAGTTTGCGTATACAGGAACGTGTTCACTAATTAGCACATGTACTAATATTACTTTGGGGGAATTATTGAAATTCTATTTGTTTATTGCAAATCAGACTAATATAAAAGCTTCAAATTATACAAAAATATCTATACCTTAGTTTCTGCATCTCCTAAAGGTCGACTGGTAGAAAATGCCTTCGTCATTAAATCCGCCTTTATACTCTGCATATAAATTGTAATAAATAAAATTACTAGAAATTATTATAAACATCGCATCGTGAGTTAGACATGTGTAAGTCGCGTATACTTTTAATGGATATTTTATTTATAATTATTATTATTTATTTTCTCTTTACATTTTATTGGATACAATTATTGTGTATCCGTTATACTATATATAATATATTTTTAAATGGGGGATCTACTCAAACACATGGAGGTTTATGCGTACATGTAACTAACAAGAATATACACAAAAAAATCTCAAAACATATAAATTACAGAGTAAACCTCAAAAACAAATTTGTAAAATAGCTCCAAATCTGTGGGCACCCTTGTGCTCTAGCTATTCGTTTGATCTATCTTATTTAAGAAAATGTCTTTAAGGCGATACCTCAAGGTCCATTTTCATATATTTTGTTTCGGCTTTAATCTGGGTAACTAAACAAGTATTGGCAAGTAAAGAATTTAAATTCATGTCTAGTTAGTGATTAGTTCTCGCAGTTGAAAGAAAAACGTAAAAATAATTAATAATCATGGATATCCATGATTATTAATTATTTTTACAGATTAAAGCCGAAACAAAATGTATGAAAATGGACCTTGAGGTATCGCCTTAAGTATAAACCATTTTCCCTTAATACTTCAAACCTGTCTAAATATCTAGGTGCTAAAATTCCCGTAAAAATTATTCATAATATATTTAAATATAAGTACTTGACACGGGAATGTCCTTAAAGATTCTATACTGTTAAAATTTAATTTTTTCTTTAAGGTAATATATAAAAAATATCTCCTGCGATAAATAATTTCAATCGTTAAAACAGAAAATAAATAAACAAAAAAAGATATTACTTTTGTAAAAGACTAAATATTCATGGAACTAATGTCACCTTTATATGTCCCGTAGACACACTCAAAACTGAGCAAATGTACAAATTACTATCAAATCCTGATTCCATACCAAAGCGTATGTGAAGGTACGTAATTACGGGATCTGTGACGTTCATTAGAAGCCACAATGTGTGGCGCGAATAAATCGCGGACTTAAAATACCACCTCAATAACTCCTGGCTATTTACTTCGGAAATTGTCTTCGTATTACACCCTTAGTCCCAATTTAGATGGGGTCTTTGACATAGTATATGTTTCGGCAGCAACACAAGTCTTCGGATTAGGTGAGAATCTATTTGGTTTAGGATGTCACACTGAATTTTCGAGTGTAAAAATAGTATTAAGTAATCATATTTACTACTGATACTGAGAAAGTCTTGCAACGAACTTTATCATTAGGTATTTTTACATGAAACACACACACACACACACAAGACGCATTTATCCCCGAAAGGATATACAGAGGCGAAACCAAGTGTGTTCCGTCCCATGATATGATAGGGGGCGAGTCTATATCGGGCACAAATTCCATACCCCAGGCTGATATTGAGCTGAAAACCCCAAATATCACTTTGCCTGACCCTGGATTCGAACGCAGGACCTCAGAGCGCTACAGTAACGCGCATGCAGTACAAGTACAACGACGCCACCGAGGCAGTCATGAAACATGTAACACTATTATATTAATATAATATTCAAAGGACATTAGCGCATGAACTTCCGCATGGATTGAATAATTTATGGCGCGGCGGGCCAAAAGCTGCCTGTAAAATGAATGATCGCGAGTTCGACTCTCCCACTAATATCTACTTATGTTTCAGTGATAGATACACTGGACACGCATCGTTAATCAAAACATATTTCAAATTGCAAATAACTAATATTTCCTAATCAGTAACACCGAGTTGTCTAACTAAGTGCGTTTGAACTGTGCGCTCGTTATCGGTCGCGGACGTCGTGCGGCGGTTGGTTTTAATGCTTATTTATTGAAAGTCCAGTGTCTTGGCGAGTGGAGTAACACCCGGGCGGGATCATTGTGTCAGCGGTGGGCGGCGGGCCGGCCTTTATGTCCTCCGGGGCTAGCGCCGGACTAAGATATTCGGCCGCCCCGGGCGGAGTCTTTCTTCGGCGACCTTTTTTAAGTTCCAATTGTATTTTTGCGTTAAATAAAACATGTTGACGTTCTTGCAGCTAGGGCTTATTTACCAACCCTCCTCTCCCCAATCCTTAAACCCACAGCACCCTCCCTAAGACATGACGCTCCGGCCGGCCGAGATCCCCCCCGTCCCAAAGCCGGCACTGCCCGCAGCAGTTACGTTGAGCCCTAATGAGAACTCCCGCTTGGTGAAAAATGCATTGCCGTCTTACAGTCGAATCTTGCCTAGTTCGGAGCGAGCGGATCTATGCGGGTTATTTATTTTTTTGGCCCTGAGATTTAACCGAATCTTACTTTAATTTCAGGTTCGTTTACGACTCGTGTCGTTCAGATTTTAGTTAGTTTTAGACGGTTTTTAGTTACTGCCTTATTACTGAGTCAAAAATCAATTTAGGAAACGATGAAACTAGAGCTGAATGTTCCCTTTCTTTTTTAATAGAAACAACTTTCCGAGCTGGTGTTAGAGGACCAAAAATTTATCTATGAAACTAATCAAGACAGAAAAGTAAGGTGACAAAGAGAAGGTTCATACTCAGCAGTGGATGGATACTTGTTGATTAGACAGACGCAAATAATGTTTTATATTTATTGGTACAATAAATTTATTTTCGTTTCAAATTAAACACGCAATGTATGTATTGATTCATTAAAAAGTAACAATGTACGTCTGTCCCATTAATTATCCAACATAAATATCAGTTTATTAACACGCGCCGATACAGTTTAAATCAACGAATTAAATGTTAAATACCCCCGTCAGTTATTTACGTCGAAAGAAACAATTTCAACAGATATCATGAATCATATTCTGTCGTTTATTCATTTGTTATGCAAATTATTATTGAACAGTATCGCCGAAATCTACACAAATATTATTGTTGTTAAATTAACGATGATTAACAATCGTGTCGAGTGTCAACTGTGATTATTGCATATGTGATATTATTTTATCACTCTTTGGGTTTCAGAGAATATGATGTAATCGCAAAAAAGGCAGCAAATGCTGATGGTAGGATATATATTACATCTGCCCGGATAGCGACCACCGTACAGAACGTGGTAACACCCGCCATATCGGCTCACGTAAGTGTTCGAGATCAGCCTGTCTATATCTGGTTCTAACTGACCGGCGTAATTGTGTCGACATTCTAATTGACCCATTCCACTTACCATCAGGTACAGTGGAGTCACTTTGTCGTGGCTGTATATAAAAAGTACGACATACAAATAACTAAAAAAAACTTAATCTGTTCAGAAATGATTGCCATGAAAGTAAAATTCTATTTCAATACAACCATTGAGATTATCATTGGAGCAAAACTGTCGAACTGTACTCTGCATCTCCGCCCCACGCCTCCACCCTTACGTGACACAATAATAATATCAGCTCTGTATTATATAGGATTAGGCCTTAGTCCACCACGCTGGATTAGTGCGGATTGGTAGACTTCACACACCTTCGAAATTCCTATACAGAACTTCTCGGATGTGCAGGTTTCCTCACGATGTTTTCCTTCACCGTTAAAGCGAACGATAAATTCACAAAGAATACACACATGATTTTTTAGAAAAGTCAGAGGTGTGTGCCCTTGGGATTTGAACCTACGGACATTCGTCTTGGCAGACCGTTCCACGCCCAACTAGGCTATCGCCGCTTGACGTGACACAAGCGTTAAGATATGACTTACCTTCGAATACTGTGAGCGTTGCCACAGCCGTCACGGCGTCACCGACACCGTTCTCAGCAACACATTCGTAGGTCGCGTCGTCTCGTTGCACGCGCACGGGTTCGATTCTCAGGACGGCCCCGTTCGCGCCCGGCCCGGCGGTCGCCTCCATTCCCGACACTTGGTAGCGGGTTTGCATGCCTGTTGGGGAAAAATATGTATTTTTTTTATTTATTTAGATACGACAGAGTTATAGTATAAGTTATCTGGTGCATAGTGACGTAACCAGAGACGTTCCTTTTTTTTAATGATAGCCAGAATTATGTCGCCTATATTACGCTATTGTAACATCAGAAAACGATCAAACAGCTTTGTTTAATATGTTTATATATTCTGTCAGTTTATTTTTTATTCGGTGGCAATGTGATCACACTGCACCTTATGGTAAGTGGAGTGTGGTCCAATAGAATGTCGATTAATGAGACATGATTACCCTTCGACAGTCGACCTAATTATGCCGGCCTCTTGGAATCAGTAAGTAAGTGTAAAGTGTTAGTGTGTCGCGGTCCGGGATCACCATAGACTGACACACTTACGTTGGCCTCTATGGCGGGTTATAACACCCTGTGAACGGTGGTCGTTATCTGAGCGGATATAAAATATATCCAACCACCAGTAAATGAAATAGTTTTTTTAATTTTATTTGCCCATTTACACAATACTTCAAAGACGAAACAATCTAGTAATGTCTTAGTCAGCACTTAAACTCACAACCACAAACGCAACGGGAAAAACTTAAAAATAATTGATGTTAATGTTCCAACACTGCATCTTCGCACTTTGCATTTTTCTTGCTCAAGATTGTGGTGGTAAAACAAGTGTCCGTATACTCCGGCGAATACCAACCGTAAAGCCGAAGCGATAAGGTTTAAATCGCAAGTTTTTCGAGCCGGTCGCAAGTTAGAATATGGGTCGGTTCGTGGTGCGACAGAGCTAAATCGCCGCCAGTGGTAAGTGCCAAGAAAATGTATTCCACAACAAGTGAGAATAATCGTTGTCTTCCCGCCGTCGTAAGAGTTTAAAAGGATAAAGTTTTTTCGAGTGCACTTTACGCTCGGCGGAACAGAATCGCTCTGGTGTTGCGTCGCTTGTTAAACAAATATATGCAACTCGTTTGCGGAACGTTGACACAGTTGTAAGTGTCGCGGACGTAACAATATTGTAAATCAACCCGGTTTAGATGTTTACTGGTGCGGTTGCGTTAAAAACGTACGATGCATTTCCGTTGCTTAGATCTTTGTTTTTAAGTATAAACTGCTATGAGCTCTGTGCTCTGAGCAACTTGTGGTGTACATAATATGTGTCATTATTTGATTGGCATACAGCCATTTTCAATAAACGATTTCAATCTCAATGTTCAATCTGTATCCGAGAATGAACCAATTAAAATAACCCATTTGTAAGAAGGTAAAACAAAACGTTTATTCTAATAGTTAAATTTTTGAGATAGATTGAAAAAAGCGATTGCGAGCGTTTATTAAAAATGGCGGATTCGCTGTCAGACAATACATACTTGTATTTTTATAATTAACTAAACGACTTAGTATACTTTAATATGATATCTGAACAATAATATTTCTTAGGATTTGAATTTAATATTTGATCTGTGCCCGGCACAGATGCATATATGACGTATTTATTTATTTGCACTTCATATACTAAAAAATGTACATAGGCGGACGGTGTGCATTGTGCATATTATTTCAGGGCGTGAATCGAAGCTAACACAAATACACGTATTTGATTAAAGCTAAACACCAGTCCGCAGGCTCGAGGTTTAAGTTTGTAAGAAGTTGTGAGCATCTAAGTTGGTACCAAGTTTGTCTACACTAAACCGCTTTGAATAAAACCGAAAGTCTTAAGTCAGTGAGAGAACATTTTATGTATTTTATTATACATTTATTTTAAATATCTATTTTAATACATATTAAAATAGATAATAATAAAACTTAATTTCAAATATAGTTGAAAGTATACTTGATATTAAGGTTTGTTTGTGGTTCCGCTCGCTTAAATTCCTATTCAGGGATAAAAGATGCCCAGTACAATATTTTTGGATTAAAGTAACCTATATTATTTTAGACCAAGAATAATTGTATTTGTCTATCATAACGTTGCAACGGTTGTGTGCCATTTGCTTTTTTTTATTTTATAGCAAAGGCAGGCAATAACCGCGAGATTTAGAGACTAAAGAAAGAAGTAAGAAGTTTGGGCCATCGGAAATCTCACTCAAAATACTAAAGTCAACAGCATAATGTCAATCCACATTAATTTTCATTAACACAGAGATAAGGCCTAGTTCAGCCTACTTTCTAACACCCTATCGACTTTAGTTTTAACCAGATAAAAAACCCAATATCTTATAGATACGTAAAATAATACAGTAAACAAAATCACCCGTAGAAATCAAGCCCATAGATCGGGCTCACTCAATTTTCCAATGCTCGCAATAAAAACTGCGCCAACGGACTATGATTCATAAAAAGAAAAGCTAGCATTGAAAAAAACGACCAAGTCCTGCACAGTGTACAGTACAGTACCATGTCCGTTCATAAAAACAATTATAACCGGCGCGGCAGCCCTAGGAGGCGTGGGCCGGAGACGAGCGTCATCCATCACGGCGCGGTCGGCGGGTGCGGGCTGTAGGGGGCGCGGGAGGGGCCGCGGGGGACGGCGGCTTCAGGTCGACGCGGCGACGCGTCTACTGATTGTCAATCTAGCGTGCGACGCGACGCACTGACTTTGCACGGGTGTACGTTTTATTGCTCAGTTTGTTGGAAAGTTAGCTACGTTGGGAAATGTGAAAGGGCGTCTATTCCATTGAATTAGTTGTTGAAATGGCATAGCATGAGCGTGGGTGTTTACTCGGCAGTACGACTTTACAATCTACAGGCTGTAGATATTGATGATGATTTAGGAACTTCCTGTGAAATTACAGCTAAGCCAAGGCGCTGACAATATCACTATACTAATAACATGATAATGAAGTTACTGATACCAGAGATATATTTTGCCTTTTTTTTATGTCAGTTATGTTATCAGTTACTGCTCAGCACTAGCCCATCAATGAGAAGATGAATTATCAAGCAAGCGACTTCGTAGTCGTCATTCATAAAAAAACCTCATATAGAGTGTTAGGTTTAGAATCGCATTTTCTATCCATTCAGAGCGGTACCCAGTACCTCCCTCGAATTAATGTACGTCGAAAGCCTACGTCGCTTTCGTGATGGATCGCGAAAGCCGGCCCGCGGGACAAATCGAGAATAAGCCTGATAAGTCAGATGGAATATGAAAAGCCGTAAGTGTGATGGCGGCTATCGGTCTTTCATAGTCGACGCGCACGGCTCCGTTTCCGATGACGAATGACGCTATATTTCTCATCAGCCACCCATGAAACTATTAAGGGTCGGTTCACACGTGGCGAATTTATGTGTTGCGAGTGTATAATATCATCAAGTCTTGATTGAACGTGATCATTTTAACTTCGAATTACGTGTTTTAAAAACACACCAGTGTAAGTCACGATAAATCTATACTAATAGGTATATAAAGCTCAGGAGTTTGTTTGTTTGAACGCGCTAATCTCAGGAACTAAAACAGATTTTGATTTTTTTTCACTAATACGAAGGTACATTACACCTGAGTCCTTAGGTATATAATATAATAGGTTACTTTTTATCCCGAGGAAATATAAAACGATACTTAGATCCTAGAAAAACTAAAAGAATCCACGTGAGTAGACTTCACTAATAGTCCTAAATTTCCGCTCAACGTAAGTATGTGTATTACCTTACAGAATTTAATGCAAGCCAGGCTAAATGTGATTTAGTCTAAGTCTTAAAGAAAGACAACGGTATTGTCATCGGCTATCGGTCGCGGGGATGGGGGCTTCCCCGGGACTCTGTGTGTGCGAGTGTGCGCGCAAGGCGATCCGTTTTTCGTAGCTCATTGCCCCGCGGCTTATAGACGTCATTACCGGGCCCAGATATTTATGGCCTAAAAACGTCGGCTTTACATTTCAATCAAGAATAAAAATCGACTGCGTAACGTTCGTGCTGATTCTTGCGATTTACCAAAATATTATTTCGGGTCTCGCTGATCGACGGCGGGCACACACGATCGGTTCGCCTTTTGACGTATTTGGTAACATTTTATTACGCCGCGATGTTATACGTTTATTGTGTAAGTCGTAACTTTTATTTTGTTATGTATGTTATTTTATTGCTTATCCTGTAAGACGAAATATATTTCATCGCTAAGTTATAATAATATTTATTTACCGATTATTTGATTACTTTGTATATTTCTACTCCTAAATTCTTTTTCATCGTGTATAAACATTTGAAGAGGGGCGGTTCAAGTATTGCAAGAATTTTTGTATTTTTGATTGTGATCATACGTTTATGGATATAACCGGACCAGCAAAATAAAAAACCTACTTTGGGGTATCAAATTTTGCTTATTATAAAGTTAACATTTTCAGTATGTGAATTTATTTTCATATTTTACCACAAATCGAGGTTTTTTATTTCCGTGGTCAGGCTCTAACAATAAACATTTAGAAAACTGACCCAATGTTCAAATAACTGTCACAGCCAGGTAAAGAACTAGATAAATGTAAATAGTATTTACTTATTTATAACACTTTATCAGATGACAAAGTGACTTGTATTTTGTTGACGTATAATTGATGAATAGCATTTACAAAAACGTCGTGTAACAGGCGCTTAGGATAGTGAGGATAGCGATATTAACTTGGTATAACAAATATGCACTTACTGGAGACTTTCTTGCCGTTCTTGCGCCACTGTATGTTCGGGATCGGGTCGCCTCTCGCCGCGCAGTAGAAAGCAGCGATGCCGTTAGCACGCACTTGCATGTTTCGAGGTCGGATCGTTATCTCGGGAGGGTCTGTAACACACAAAAAAATACAAATTAGTTTTTATTCATTGTCATATAAAGTCGATTCCAATATAACATAGATAAGACTTGAGAACAAGTTGACATGTGTTAAAGAAAACTGAACACCTGATAAGTCCCGATCTTAATCAAAATGGACTGTCAAAACTTTACAGTGATGAATCCCTAATGAAACTTACGCTCAAAACTCTAGCCGGATATGCGCACTCCGTAACAGGTAAGTAATCCAATAAAAAAGTTATCCCTTCGTCCGGTATGCAAATGCGCGGTGTCCCTTACACAGCGAGTGTAACTAATACGGAACGGCCGGATAAAGTTGCTAATATGAATTATGTATGCATTAAGAGCGGCATCGGTCCACTTTTACGACCACTGGAGCATTTGTTACGGTTGTTACCGCACTCAGACCATCCGATCCGATGTTGAACTATGAATACATTACGCGGACGCAGTGGCCGAATACGGTAGCATCGCGCGCGCTAATCGGCGAATGTGAACTTAATTTCTTACCCGTGAGAGTGAAGTGGGCGGAAAAGCCGTCGAGGAAGTTTGCTGTTTCGCGTGACACACGGGGGGAATTCGGCGGAAGTGTTTTCCACCAAATTAAACAGACAGAGGACGGTGACGGCGACGCGGTACATTTTCATTACGCCACGTCGAGATTAATGGCATTATCTTGTGGAAAAATGCGCACAGCAACGAAACAATTATGCGTACGGTGCGCGAATTTCGGAGTCCGCTGCGCCACCGGCATAAACGATCCGCAACTGAAATATCTAAAGGGAACCGTTAAGAGGAGAACAGTGGACCCACGCCGCGGGAGCGTTTGATTCCTCAACTAGAAAATGAAATCCCATTTAGGTAGTTGGCGAGTGCGGACGAGCGCCGCCAGCCACCGGGGGTCAGATAGCAATCGAAGCCGCATTAATAAAAGAATTTCGCTAACGTATTTTGCCAGACTGTCACATAGGAGTTAAAATATTCATGAAACGGACACCGCTGGTCGGAGACCGGATTAGAGATACCTAAAAAAGGTAGATGGTTGATATGGGCGTCGGAAACGTGGCACAATTCATACAGCGCGGGGGATGGTATACTCCCGAGTGACAGCTTGGTTGTCACCAAGCTCGGGAGTATACCATGGTCGTGACGACCCATGATTGGGTGTCCCCAATCATGGGTCGTCACAAATAAAAACGCCATCTAAATTCGCTGGGGCACGATATCTGTTGCGGCGACTTAAAGACCGACCGCTCTATGTCTAATCACGTATTGATAGTTATCATGATAGCTACGCGGATAGTTGTTTCGAACACTCACATTCGAAATTCAAATAGAATGTAGCGTGTTAAAAAAAATATGACTGTAGGTTGATTCCCTATGCTACTCGCGATAACACACCGTAAACGCGTGTTGTCAAAACAAGCTCTAAACACAAACGCGTTTCATACACGCGCCACGATGTGTAATTGAAAAATAGGTATTGTGTATGCCATACGATAGGTTGTCTATGCTTAATATTTTTATATTACGATGTGTTAATGCGTTCAGAAATCTTTCATCCCCTCAAATCCGCAAGTATCTCTTATTTTGAAAAGGCAATTTTTTGTTTGTATTCGTGATATTAAATGATGTAACTCGAATAAATCACTGCCAAACTTTATTTAATCCCATTTTTGTATATACTTAAATGTAAGAAACATGAAAGGAATATAAAAATAATTTAAAGAAATTTCTGTAGATTGTGATTGTTTTCAAACGAAAAAATATAACTTCAAAATTATTGTCAAATGTCAATGTCATTGACTTATTTACTTGATTTGTTTACTAAAGCCACATTTTAAAAATTGAATTGAATTGATATATTGAATGCTACTGAAGATTTTACACGAATGCTGTTATATGAATAATAGTAAATGCTGTTGTGCTTATGCAGTTTATGTTAAATTGGCGCTAACAACGTATATTAATAGGAATTCTACGGACCTTCCATTATAAAATTTGTTGCAAAATCGACAAGGCATTAATTCAAATTCTTTTTTTTTTATTTAGTTAAATAATGTGACGAGGATGCCGTTTACCTGATGATAAGCGATACGACCGCCCATAAACAGTTACAATGCCATGCGGAACTTTGAATTGTAAAGCACTATGTGACGTTCCACAGTAGGTTTTCAGAATGAGACAAAGATTTTAGGTCTTATAAAGTAATTACGCTAGTAACAATTTCCTCTAAACTGGTACACATCAGTGCATGGACACAGTTTAACTTGGCTATAGAAATAGACATTGCCGTAGACACCTTATAACTATTAAGACAGACACTCACATATAACAGACTTACCAACAATAATTAAAATAAGTGTATATTGCCTATTAAAC
This sequence comes from Manduca sexta, assembly GCF_014839805.1. NCBI lineage: Eukaryota > Metazoa > Arthropoda > Insecta > Lepidoptera > Sphingidae > Manduca > Manduca sexta. Next base: position 10,216,978 of record NC_051129.1, read on the forward strand.
GTTATTTTTAAAAATTTATAGCTCTATTACCTAGTAACTTCTATTTGCCGCTCAACTGGCATTAATCTTTTTGGAATAAAAAGTACTCTATTCAATCCACAGCTCACTGTCTGAGTACCATATTTCATACACATTCATTTAGTTATTAAGGTGAAACTGATTAATTAACAAACATTCAAACTCATGTATAGAAATTTTACTTAAGTATATTATGTTATCTTAGACTGAACAACAAATAAAAAATAAAACAAAAATAATGTGTTGTTAAATCTGAGTATATTTTACTATTATTTATTTGGAATATCTTGCATTACATTCACTATCCTGTAAAAGAAATTATTTTATTATTACATTTGATATTATCAGTTTTGTTAACATTAGTATTCAATGTAAGATGCCTTTGGTCTCCTAAAATAAAAAGGAAGTGTTTGTACAAACAATTTTAGATTTAACATGATTACATACTTTTGTTTGTAATTGTGTAAAATTATTGGGATTACCTACATGAAATTTTTGTTTTGTTTCCCTGGATCGATATTCACATTTAGAAGATTTTGATATTTAATTTAAAGCTGGCTAAGCCCTTGATTAAGACCTCTACCAATTACTTATAACAACAATAATGTATAACTAGTAAAAATTTCTTCAATAATCTTTATTGTTATCAAACTTTATAGGTACAAAACTTTCACCACAAAGAAACTACATAGTATTAATTGTAATGTACATAATTAAGAAAACATTGTTTAAAAAGATACCTTCATTAGTGTTTTATATTTGTTTGGCCTATCTATTTACTAATAGAAATATTACATCGAAGTAATAAAAATAAACTTGATTGACCTCAATTGTTGTCAAAAGTCGGGTTGCCAGTAGTAAAGTAGCTTATTTTTCACCGCTGAGCCCATAACACAAATTTGACTATCAAGATACAAAAACATAGGTTTGAATATTAATTCGATCATTTAGGATTTATGTTTGTTTTGTTTCTGATAAGGTAGAATATTATATTTGAGTTTTCACGATGTAAAGAGGATACTATCGTCAATAGAAATTATACAGTCGTTGTATCTAAATAATTAATTTGTCTAAACGCGCATAGACGCGCTGGATTGCCGCACGTTATTTTGACAATTCGTAACATGCCCGTAAGGCGGATGTGTCACACCTCATCGTGTTCATGAAATGTCAAATTAGCATCCAGAATACTCTTACACAGTCATAACACGAAGTTAACGAAACACGCCGTGTTACAAGTTCGACATTGTCGTAGAGAATCATGCCCCTGATATGTTTATTCTTCAACGGACGCGTGGTGACCCGTCACGTTTTATGTGTACGCGGGATTGAAGCGGGTTTCGGAACGTGCCAACGCACGTACTCAACGGCAACCATTTTTTTTCAGTTCGTCATTCGCGTCAACCGCGTCGGATTAAATTACAAGCAGTCTAGACCCGGTATGTGGTTTTAAAAAATAATTTCGACTCTATTGAATGCGAGTTGAAAGCGGCACGCACGATTACTATCTCAAAGTGTTATTAATACTTTTAGTCTTATAGCATGGTTCTTATAATCAATAAGAGACGAGTGAAAATCATTTGTAAACTTGACAAGGTGATGTCGAACTGAAATAACGCCACGAAGCGAATTATAGCGATCAATTAATGTTGACTATTCATTAGTCAGCGGTGCGAAATCGTTTGGTGTCGAATCAACTGTTTCACAGTCAATGGTGTCGGCTTTGTATTTGCTATATCGGCTGTTAAATTCCAACAATAAATGAGAAATATTTACAAGTCTGTTCACACTGTTGAAAACAACAGATATTTCACGGGATCGTGAATCAATTTATCTTTGTACCTTATTGTCTGTTGAAAGAATAAATAGGCAGTTTTGTAAGAAGCTTTTTATAATTGAAAGCACTTCGAGCTTCTTACAAATGAGGAGTAAGAAAACTACATAACAAAAATACTATGTAGCGTGTCTAGTCTATTGATTACTTAGGTTAGTATAATCGAAGAAAACCCGGTTCCTAACAAGGCCCTCATGTATATTTTTGGTATTTTTGTGTTCTAGTACAAAAATATACTACGATTTTTGGTAGATATTTTATTTTAAAATTTCATAATATGCTGCAATTTAATCGAAGATTTTTTCGTGAAACAATTTTATATTTAAAAATTATTCCTTCATAATATATGAAAACGCCACTTACTAGTTTTAAACAATGCATCTGAAATTTGAACTTTGGTACATTAAAAATCTTCCGACAACTGAAACATGTGTATCAAACAATTTAGACCCTTCACACGCTCAATTAAGTTTGATAATCGATTTCCATTTTTCCCCACGAGTAGACAACGAATAACCTCTGGATATACATTTTTCATCCGATATTAATACATCCGATAATCGATTTATACAAACGTCGAATTTAATTTTATTGTTGGGGACACATTTCATTACGTTGTCCAATACAGTTAATCGAAATGTGCATACGCCGTTCGGACGTGCGCTCTATATCCGCATATCCGAATATCCGCGTATATATCCGTATAGACAATTTATGACAATAATCTGAACGTATTCGGCCGTAACCGGTTTTGTCCGCGCGCCGAATAGAAGTGTGTTGCTATTTAAACTGTACGAAATTTATTGTATCGGAAAGAGAATTTAATTTGCATAATACCGTCGGCAAATGTGGCGCGACCTAATCAGCGGGGAGCGGCGGATAAAAGGCTTTTTAATTTATTTTTGCGTATATTTACATATACGTTCAGGGATAGATTAAGACCTTTCGCTAAATTCCTGTATGTTTATTTTTGCCCGTTGCAAACGATTTAAAATGTATGAACAGTTCAAGCATTATACTGTATGGCCTATTGAAATAAATATGAACAAGTTTACATTTAAAATGTTCTTGAGTTAAATCAATGTCGCTTTAAAGTTAAGTAGCGGAGGAAATATGTAGACGTAGAATATTTGTGCACTAGAAAATGCCAGATCCACAACGAACAACAACCTGTGATACAATTACCTGGAACAGCCAAATCATCGCAACCTGCAACAGAACAACACACTGCAACTTACGTGTGAGATAACGTATGAATATGTGTCCGCTGTTATTCGCCGTAGGTTTCGCCTCCGTCACTACCTCCGGCATTTGAGGAACTTCGGAAAAATTAGGGATCTCCCCTATATCTGGTATCTCTTGTATCTCGGGTATCTCTTGCGTTTTTATGTCTGGCAGCTCCGAGAGTTCTGGCAACTCTGGCTCTTCTATTTCTGGTATCTCTGGCAGGCCAGGCACGTCTGGTATGTCAGATATGCCAGGAATGTCCGGTATCTGTGATATGTCTGGTATTTCTTGTATCTCTGGTGTGTCTGGAATCTCCGGAGGCGACTCGGTATCTTCTGTTTCTTCGTCTGATTGAAAAGAATTATCGTTTTGACGCGCGGCGGTTGTCGTATTTTTGTGTTTTTATTTTTATTGCGGTTGTGAAATGTTTGTTTTTAAAACAATATTATAAACAAATATATATAACGCTTATCCACATATACAATACACTTCACTAAAATAAAATTATAACTATTGTTTAGATTTTTTGATATACAATCGATGACAAAAGTATAAAGGCATATTCGTTCAAAATTATATACATTCAAATATGTGACTTATGTCACTTTAAAAATATTTTATTTCAAAACATTACAAATACAAGATAAAATTTAAACTATCGTCGACGGCTTAAAGCATGAAATAAGAATTATCGCATTTTCATATACTATCCGTATCGAGTAAGGTAACGTTTACGTATTTCTCGATTAGCATACATTTAAGTTTACCTTCACTATGGTTACGTTATTTACGATTCGAAGTTTACACTCGCAATGATTTTTTTTTTAATAATTATTAAAGTAGATTCGTCATACTTTTACGACAATGTGGATCCGTACACCTGCCTTTATAGGAGCTTACTCACTTTTCATGTTTTTAAAATATTTTTTAACAACACCATAACCTCTGCTGACGTAGGAGCCGACAACAAACTATTTACATTACCTACATTGATACCTAAAGTATGAGGTCCACTACGCACACAGCGTGCAATGTTCACACTGCCATAGTTCAGTTCTAAATACGCTCGCGTTGCGCTGTTCAAATTTCCATACAAAAATTTACTTAAACCATTACGTTAACGATACGATAACGCGTTAATTCGTACCGGGGGGTACAGAAATGACCAGAAGGTCGATTACATCCTAAAAAAACATGGCAAGTTAAATAAAAACGCGAAGTGCCACGTTTGCCTTCGAAAGATACAATACCTTTTATTGTATAACAGAGACGCTTGCAAATAAGGTACAGTCTTTTATTACGAGGAAACTTAAGACGTTGTCTCGGATTCCATTCCTCTCTTTCATTGTTGTGACTTCAAGACTTGTTCTGAATACAAAACTATAACAGTGTGATGTAGTTTTATTGGTTTTATGATGGCGCAGATTATAAAATCGTGAAGTATTTTATTAGATAACCAGTTTGGGAACTAAGCGAGTGTTTTGACTGAGGAAAATGTTTTGTTTGTGAGCTCTTATTATCCATATTAGGCTGAAATGGTTGGGTTTGTGTGTGGCGTGACCAAGTAGGAATTAAGTCAGCCCATTCCGCACTAAAATCCTCTGTGTGCCTCTGATATAGAAATTTCATATTCATGTTTTTCTCAAAATAAATAAAGTTCAAAATATTTACGTCTTTTTTTGTTTGTGTTAATATATTCATTCTGTCAAATAACATATAGAATTATGTATTAAGGCAAACAAAAAAAGTTTGATGGGACAAAAGTCGTATCTAAGTATATTTCGTAAAAACTATTTCGTCACGTACATTTATTTTGAGAAATACTTACTCATTTAAACTTCAATGGCAAAATGTAGTCAACCACACATCCCGTTGGAAGGTAGATATATCCGGCGTTGTTAGTGTGAGTTTTTATACGCGCCGGCTGTGGCAGTAATTATACGTTAATATTTTGCCGCTGGATATATTCTGCTTGTTACGCCACAATCACGTCAATACTGTGACGGACACGCGCGTGATGAGTTATTGTGGTTTTAAATTACTTATAATGACAGTTTTCTTCTGTTTTCGCGGGAAAGGAGGACTACTACTGACGCTCAGTGGCACGGGCTATGTCATGGTTACCTGTCTTATAACCAGCATTAAATTGCCCAGAGATGTAAAACATCCGACGAAGTCTCTAACACTATATGCGCCCTACACCGACATATTAGTTAATACTTGACTGCCTTGGTGGCTTAGTTGTAATGCGTACGCGGTACGAACACGACTATCGCGGTGAGGTTGGGACTGAATCTCGGGTCGGGGTAAAATTAATTGTGACTGTATTTTTCCATCTTAAAAATTACTCAATCGCAGCTCGAAGTCGTCGGTGTGATACCCCCGTGCCTCGAAAAGTACAGCCGTTGGTTCTGCGCTTGATCTTTGTCCAGTCATGTCGGATTACCTTCTCACTAGTCTATGAGAGTGAAAGGACAGACAGTGCCTGTGTATTGCGCACACACTTGTGAACTATAATATCTCCTACATACCTGGTTGATCTCCACTGAGATTGGCCGCTGCGGACAAAATTAGGCTAGAAGGGATTCACTAACGAAAAACCCGCAAAGTCCATTCATAAAACCTCGCCAGTCTTCAAATCTACTCCTCTAGTTTATTAAAAGTCACTCTGTATTACCAACAAACTTGCTGGTATGTACAACAAAATCCGCAGACGACATAAAAGTAGAAAAAAAGCCATTGGAAGATTAGCGAGCGAGCAATTTTCTGTTATTACACAGAAACTTAAGATCTCTTGGACGCACTTGGGCCTGTTATTGGTTTGTCTGTATTCAATGCTTATTTATGAAATAGCTTATTAAACAACAGTTATATATTTTATATGTGTTTTAAAGAACATATTAAGGTGTATGTTATGGTTGTGTTTAGCTATGGGTGGCGGACAAATGACTCGATAGCTCATTTCGACCCAGTTCTATGTGTAAAAAACACATTAATATTGTATTATGCAAGTATTAAGTGATATGATTCACTAGCAGCACATATCTAATACAAGGTTTCTTCCAAAAGAATTACCCACTACAATTGCATGTAATATTTTTTATTTGAACACACAAACAATTCTCATTATTTACATAAATCCCGTCAGCTCCTAAAATCGATTTCACATATCATTCGATATCCAACTTCGAGTAAATCGTAAAGAGATACCGTTCCGTCTCACTTCATCCGCCAACAATATGTACGATGCAATAAATCATCCACTGTTATTGCTGGCAAGAAAAAAAAATAGACGGGCCGATATCTCGATGCGGCCGGTATCGATACAATAAATAAACATCGATTATTGAAAGATTTATGTCTTAGGTCTGTCAGACGTGTGTAGTTCGGCCATTACTCATACAAAGTTATTGTGTACGCAGACACGATAAAATTGTACAATGGTTTTGTGCGTTTTTTTGTACGTATTGCTTCCGTCTGCTGCAAGGTGGGATTCCTTTTGAATTTTTATTGTAGTCCGCGCTCAAAGTGCCGTAATACGTCCATTATTCGCAGACAAGTCTCGTTTAAACTGTTACGCGAATACAGATGGGTATTTAACTGTTATATTTAAAAATGAACGTTAAAAATTTAATGGCAATACGCTTTTGACATTAGTCATTTGGTTAATGTTTTAAATGCTTTTAAGAATGAATAGTAATTATACGTAGTTATTATTCTATACTGTGGTAAAATGATTCATAATATAATAATACCACTATCGGCCCTGCATTATATGTAGCTACTGCTGGCCTCGGGCCTCCTCTAATATTAAGAGGGATTAGGCCTTAATCCACTATCTTGCTTAGAGCACATTGGCAGACTTCACATATCATAAAAATTTCTTATAGAGAACTTTTCAGGTATGTAAGTTTCATCAGGATATTCTTGTATAATTGGAAATTAAGCGATAATTCCCAAAGAATACCCACATAACTTTAGAAAAGTCAGAGGTGCGTTTGGACTTTAAACCTGCGGACATTCGCGACAGCAGTCCGTTCTACTCCCAACTAGGCTATCGCCGCCACAAAATGATTTTATGTTCATAAAATAAACAACATTATTATCTATTAAACTGCATCCCGATCTCTACAAACATCAGCACGCATCTTTCATAAAAAGTAAACCCAACTCTACCCCACGGCATACAAAAACTCTCTATAGACAAAATTTAAAGAAAACCACCTCATTCAGCCTCTAAGTCGCCTTTACAAGCGCATTTAAATGCAATCCGTCAGAGGAATAGAGCAACTTAAGACCGGCACGAGTGGCGCGGTAACCACTTACAATTTCACCCGGCGACACTCGCTTGAATGTCACTAATGAATGGCGGCGTTGCGGACAAAAAGGTTAAAAATAAACAAGGAACTTAAAAATGGGCACAAAACAAAGCTTGCTCGCTTCAAAAGAGACCGGTGTGGGAAAAAAAATAGAAAGGAAATACGAAAATCAGCCGCGCGGAGACGAAACGCAACAACACTGGATGCGGTTGTTAGCCTCTTGTTAAATGAACGGGATCGCGGGATTATACGGGATTGTAATCCCGAGATCGTAATGGGATGTATCCCATCTGGAGCGTCTAATGTCGCGTGCTGTTACTGACGGATTCATTTATGCAAATAAAACTTTTTAGATGTGCTCAGTTTTGGATTTGCCTTCTCCGTTTGTTCTTTAGTTTCATTGTTCAGATTGAAACCAATTAGTGACGGTGAGTGTTTCTTCTTAATAGTACATTTTAAAGACAAAACTCTTGTAATTAGATGGAATCCTTGCTACGTAAAAGAATATTAAAGGAATGAATTGAGTTTGCTCAATTGTAATAGTTTAATTTCGTTTTAACCCCTGTGCATTCTGCATGAAAGAATCATTATTTTACCAAAAATAATTCGAAATGAACAGAATATAGTACCTACAGTAGCCAATAAAACAATTGCATCAATAAATTATGGTGCGAAGAAAAATCTATAGGTACATAAGTACACACAGAGAGGAAAAATAACTAGTGGTATTTAGAAATAAAAAATAAACGCGTGCAAAATATGCATTATATAAAACTGATAATGCAAATTTCTAAATCACGCCTTATCACACCGTCTATAGAATATCAAAACAAAATTATACTTCCACATCACCTTCCATATTCAGGACATATTGTTACTAACCAAACCCAAAATGAGTAAAAATTCAACACGCGCACTTCAATTTACATATTAACATCCCTCACCCAAAGCCACTTGAGCGATACAATTAAAAAGATCGATGCATAATGCTTGACGTATCGCGCGCGAATAAAGCCGCGTTCACATCGACGTCAGATCGTCAGAGGAGCACGCGATAGCGATATTTCATTGAAACGTGCCGCAGCGATATGTGAATAAATCGCTTTTCTATCGCTCTTGGGAATTTATCGAGCGTTCGGCGGTTAATAGCTTACATTAAACATGATTCGCGCCCGCTCCCGCGAGCGTCATGTCTCGTTGTCTGCTTAATGCGTGAAATCACATTCGAAACACATTTGAAAAGGGTCGCATGTTTCCTTTGACCTTGAACGTAAAGAAAAAAGGTGAACTCGTAAAGTTTTGTTAAGTGTAATGAATTAGCCACTTACACGCATAAAATATACTAAACAAGGTCAATTTAAAGCATTAAAGTACAATAAAATGGTAGTTTCAAGTTTAGAAAAAAATCCGAAAGTATTGTTTTTTACTTTAAAATAATATAAAATAGGCTACAAAAAAAATGCTGTACATAAAGTGTTCTTACCTAAAACCCAAGGCAATGTTAATATGAACATTAGTTTCAAGAGCTCAAGCGAAAACCAAACACGATATATCATCCAACTCTAATACTTAGGAAAACAATAGAAACATAATATATTTTTCAATGTCCACCAGTGAAAGGAGAGCGGGGCCGAGTCGAATGGAAAAACCATCGTCGGCAGTTAATGGCCCCTAAGGAAGTCTCTATTAGTTTCATACTATCCCCAGATTTATGACTCAATCTTTCATCTCATGTATGAAACATGGCAGTTTATAGTATCCGGAATGGGATACGCTTTTCCTATACCGTACATTGTGAGCGGCTACTGAACATATTACCGCATACAATTTATATACTATGTCGACGGATATTGGCTGTATTGTAATACTATGCATAGATTGGAGATCAGTTTCAAGTAATATCGTTTTTGATTGGTGCGATATGTTAGCTTTTGATCGCGGCTTCGCTTGTGAAAAGTTATGATTCCTTGGGGTTAGCATGGAACATTCTCGTAGTAGTAATTCTAAGTACAAAAATAATATTCTCCAAAATTCCTACATTGCACATTAAAACTAACCAAATGTTTATAAAACGTTTCATCTTTCACATCTAAAATTGCGTCCACTAAATTTCTAGTTACGAACCTTTTAATTAAGGCTTACCAAAATAAATAAATGGCACACAAAAACCGCATCCACAAGCGCTAATTAAGGCATAAACGCAAGCCCGTGGATGTCTAACATTCGCCTCTCTTTGACTAAACTGCGCAGTGTACACCCGCCGTAACTACGCTACAATCTCTTAACTATTTACTGCAATTTCACTCTATCACGGTAATGATTTACTTTGAACATTCATAAAGTACGGAGCGCTCGAAAATTAACACAATATAGCGAAAGAGGAACTAACAAACTTCACTGGAAATCCTTTGATAGTTTAGTGGATAAAATGAAGGGAAAAAATGGGAACAAGCAAATGTTTATACACAACAGTGCAAAGTTAAAGAGTGAAGGTAGAATGTTGAAATTCAGTTCATTAAGTTTATAGCAGAAAGACCGAGGCTGCACTCCGGCCGAAGAGCACTCGGGGAGCGGTGGTTTTATGGGTTATAAACGTGGGTCGAGCGTGGGCCGCGTGCATTGCCACGTTAATGCACTTGCCCGTGTGATTTTGTGGGGAATTTTGATGACGTAACTCGTGAGCGCTCCGGCTCGAGAATGTTAGCACGTTATTAAAATTAAGTAAGACATGTCGGCGGCGCCCTCGCGCGATCACTGCGGACGGGAGCGTCTTTAGCATAGTTACGCAAGTTCCCCGAGAGAACTAAGTATTCGCCTATTACTCAACTTCACCTTATTTAACGTCTGAGTATACAAATGTAAGTATTTTATGCATTCTACTTCATAATGCAGAATACATTGTGCTCTCGCTTTATGAGACAGAGTTTGGATGGTAAGTAACCGCGTTAGTTTGACGTTTCTTCAGCGAAAATAATTTGCATTATAATAATAACATCGCGGCCAGGCAAGACCTTTAGATTACAACATCATATAACCTATGGGTTTATAATAATAACGTATATAAAATATTATAAATATCACATTTGACGAATATGCCTTCATTCAACCTTAACCTAAATTACACTTAAAATCTATACAATAGAAACCATCGAAACGGAACTGACGAATTCACATTTTCACGAAATATTTAACCGCCGAACGTGCGGGCAATATAACACAGTGAAAAATCTTTATGAACAAACATAAAACGTGTTTGGAAATAAATGAACGAAAGAAAAAAAACTGACTCCTTCAGGTATTCCGGTAACACATCCAACTAAAGGACTATGGCGGCAATAAAAACAATGTTATGTTCCCGAGACGAGTGATGGCGCATACAAGGTGCTCCCGCACTTTATAAACGTTACACACGGACGTGGTGGACGGACAATTGAACGACTGATTAAGAGTAGAGTCTCTTATAATTTTGAGAATTATATATAAAAACAAAGATCTCGTAAGTCAATAAAATTTATTACGAACATGCAGTTTGCTCGTTAATTAAAAATACAAGCCCTTGACCCACTTCAAAACAAGTATGGTTTCATAATTATTTTAATTTACTATATTATCAAAATGTTCATCCAAAATTACAATAATCATATCAATGTTAAATTTATTAAACATAGCTCCAATTCATTATGTCCCAAGCAAAATAAAACACATATCTATCATCTTAAAATACAATTAAAACCACGGAGAACATTTCATCCTTCAACCGTGCTAATAACATTATGTGACATCAGTACAACAGTACAAAACTTCCAAAACCGGAGACATTTAAGTTACCTTAAATATATCCAATTAGAAGTTTGGATAACCTTATTATTCCTCTCGCGGGAGTTTATTAATCATTCATTGTTCACGTAACGTTTCTGAAAAGTGTGACGTCATAATTAGAGTTGGCTCAGAAGTCGTCCAAACTTCTTACACGTGTGTATCGCGGTATGAAATTCTACGCGATATAGCACATAGACTATGAATATGCTGCACATAGCAGGCGTAAAGGCGTGACAAGATTTTCTTCTTAACATAAACAATATTACGGGGAAATCTTCTATTCAACGCGTACATTCAGAGAAAAAAGTCGCAAGTAATGATCGCGTGCGTACTCTCGGTGATTTTTAATGACACACTTATTTTTGTTATAGTACACACACCACCAGGGCAACCACTTTTCGCCAGGGTGTCCTGTACCATGATGTAATAGGGGTCGAGCTTAATGCATTGGACACAAATACAAGAAACCGGGCCGATGTTGAGTAGAATCTAATAACACAGCTAGACCGGGGTTTCGAACCCAGGACCTTACAGGGTTGTCGTACCGCGCACGGCATAAAACTCCGCCACCGATATAATATTAGGATAAATATAAAAAAAATGTGTCTGATTTTGTATATAGAGCCCTTGCTTTTGTGTATCTGTAACTCTAATAGTTATATACGTATGTCTTGTCTTTGTACCGTGACTAGATCTAGTGAAATAGGAGACAGGTGCTTTGACACTTTTCCGGTGCACGGAAACCAGGTTTCCGCTTGCAACACTGGCAGAGGGTATTTGTTGTCATATATATATACCTTTTAAAACAGCGTTTGAAAATAGAACGTGTATACTTTTATGTATGAATGTACCAAAACATTTGTACCTAATGAATAAATCTGTTAGATGTTATGGCCTTTATGTTACAAACTTCTAATTAAGTTGTTCTTATCTATATTAATATAATAAAGAAGTAAAGTTCGTGAGTTAGTTTCAGATTGTCTAGAAACCTACGCAAAATATTTTATTAGTTCATTCAATGGTATCTCTTTCACGTAGTTTGGGCCTTTATTTCTAAGAAGCTATTTCCATGCGAAAGGGTTGGAAAATCAGTCAAATACTATAGAATTTACAGCATTAAATTAGCGAAGGATATTTGATTATTGTTTCAGATTAGTATTAATCATACACTGTTCATCACGCCTTTTAACCCCCCCCCCCCCCTCCGCTAAACGGTAGGTATAGGTCCAAACACGCTGTTTACGTGTCGTGTTCCGTTCTCAAGGTGTGACAGGGAGTAAGCCTACGCCACGCCGGTGACGAATTTCAAACTTTGGACTGATGTTGAGCAGAAAAACCCAATATCATCTTGTCCGACCCGGGATCCGAACCTGGGCTTTCGGAGGGGTGTCATACCGAGTGAGGAGTAGAATTATATGGACAGTAATAGCTTTAGTACTGGTCTTTAGGTAACGTTCCAACTACATACAGCGAGTCAGTAGACTTGGCAGTTAACGTGCGGTTTATCCTTCTTGTGATTTTGGTTAAACTCAAATAAAAACCTACTTATTACACATATCACAGACGTCTCGCCTCTCTCCCCGAAAGAGTAGGCAGAGGTACCAGAGCACCCACCTTTCGCCATGTGTACTCCGACCTATGAGATGATAACGGGCGCAACCATCGTCACATCGAACACAAATGCCAGACTTACGCTTTTACAACAACTATCTAGAGTTTTACTTTCTATTCAAGACCGAATACTTATAGTATAAACGAAAATAGATTATAAAACCATTGCATAAACATTCCATCGCTTTTGCTTATGGTAATTGGGAGCAATAACAATATCCATCCATCGCTAAACAGCCTCTTGGTAAACAACACCGTTATACTTTCATAATACTTTCACAGAACTTAATACACACACATAATTATTTTCAATAAAACAAATGGTCCCACCTTTTAACCGTATTTACTGTTTAATTTAATTACACACAAAACAGGAATTAGAGTTGAATAACGGTAAAATTTTAATACTTCACATTAACCGTAATGAAATAGGCAGTTTGTTTTTATTATGATTAACCGAATTAAAACAGGGAAATGAGCTTTCCAAATCCGTATAAACGCTTATGGCATCTTGCGCAACATCACCCTGTATAACGAGATGGGATACAATTACTTGATCGATTGTTATACGTCTACGTAATAACGACCTTCCGAAGCCCACATACGGTATAAACAACGTGGGTCTTCTTACTTTAGTTTCCTTGGCCTTTTTTATAAAAAATGATGATGGAGAGCAAAGTGGGCGTAGGAGGGTGATTTGCGAATTAAGGGGGGAAAAGGCGTTCAGATGTGGACCGACTGTCTTCGTTGGATATTGCCATGCATATTGCATGCGCGGTAATAAAGTGGCAAAGTTGGAAAAGCGATGAAAATATGAGAGCTAGTATGACGGCAAAATTGCAACATGTCGACACTATTCGGATTGAATATGATCAGTTTATACTGGCTGCATTTATCATCTTTTTATCTATTTTCTAACATAGTATGGGCAGTATTGTATCGTATTTTGAAGATTGTAAACAATGATTCTTTTTTGATTACCAGAAGATAGGTAGAATAAAAGACTATCTTAGTGCTTATAGTATCTTTGTGTGAAAAAATAAAACTGTCTCGAACATAATACAGGCAATAACGTCATCTCAACTACAAAAACTTTCCCCTCGACACAATTAAGGCAGAAATTACAAAAGGGTTCACTTTCAACGTTCTACGCGAACAATTCATTTAATCACGCAATTAAACATAATAATTGTCAAACTTCCCGCCGCGCCGTCCGACACAATTCGCGAGCAATTCATCAACGAAACACCACACCGTGACGGCACTTACACGACATAAACATCCACAAACGGCGGGGTGACGGGTTCAAAACCGGCTCACTGCCGACGGGTGACAGCCACTTAACAACGCGTACTACGGCAAAAGTATCGCTTTCACACGGTCGCATTTACATAATAATATTACGTTATGAATGTTGCTCAGCTTGCCGGTCGGATCGGCGCTACATTGCTGCTCTCGCACCTGATGCCTCCAAGGTGTTTGCTTTGCGTCCGTGACGCCCGACCGAATCTAATTATGTACACGCTCCCCGGAGGGGAGGGGGAGGGGGGACGTGTGAGGGTCGTAAATCATATTTCATCATATTTCCAGACGAAGATGGTGCCATCGTTTACGCTACCACAAGGAGAAATTAGCTGGAAACTACGTTGACGGTGACGGTAGCAAACTTGGTTACGGCTTGTGGTGCATGTTGCATCAGTAACTTCAATAGAATTTGGTTGCGCTACTGAAATGTTTGAAATGACAGAATGTAAATACTAATGCGTACGATGATTGAATAAGTATTTGATATTATGAGGTAGTTGCGCGTGCATATGGGAATTCTAAATTTAAAATAGGTAATAAAGTGCCCTAAATCAAAAACTACCTCTTATTTTGTGTGTTTCTTACACTGTACCTTAGACTGATTTTGAAAAGAGCAACACTAGTCTTCGTTCTTCTTAAGGTGAGAACTGCTTTCCAAACTAGTGCTACTTGATAGAGTTAACAATAACAGAATCTAAATAAAGTTTCAACATTTTTATGGGTTCAAAATAAATGATTTAATTTGACTTGATTTCATTGCTAAGCGTAACCAGTTATATTAACTTCAACTTTTATATAGACATCTTTACTATATTACACTTAAATATGCAACCCGTAGTTTCATGATTTTATTAATATTGGATTATATGTGAAACGCAACGAATTTTAAAATTATTACATCAATAGAAAACTACACTCTGATCAATAAAGTTATAAATTATTCTGATTTAACTATCTTTTATATCACGAAAATGCTAACTCGCGTGTGATGTAAACGTACTTTGATATAAACCTGATTCAAGAATTTTTAGCGGTCCTTCGAGCCGGATACGATCGACTGACATCATACATATTGCATCGTAATAGAAACTTGTAACAGTATTGCAATATTTAATTTAATACAATCGAAGTTCAAGAGAGGGCGAGTGGCGATTCATAAAGTTTAAAAAAATGTGCATCATAAAGTTGTTGGAAAAATCTTTGATAAATTATTTAAAAAGAGTTCCATTCATCTTTAAGCAACTTTCCAAACAAGTTTCGTCTTTTTGGTAGTGAATTTTCCAAGAAAGAATCTCAAGATTTTCGCTTTCATAACTTTAACTGAAATCTGGTGCACGTTCATAATTCTGAAGTTTCTCTAATGAGGCATTAAGAGTGGCCGCAGTTTGTAACGTTATTTCTAAATAAATTAATGTTCATTGAGTATTGATTAAATTATCTCAATGCTATTAATTAATTAATGTAATTTCTTACTTATATTTATAATTTTTCATAACATTAACATGCTTATTATATATTATAAGTTGTATTTTAAACCATTATTTCATTGATTTTATAAAAAACGTTAATACGGAATTCGAACTGATGCGGTTTCATCCAAGCTTATTATGCAGAGATTTATTACCAATTAATTTAATTAATGAAGTTGAATTAATAATAAAATGAAAATGTAGTGTAAGATCATCGAATACCATGATAATACGCACTCACCATTGGGCTTTATAAATAATGAAAAATAATTAATCCAGACTATCCAACAAAATACAACGTTTCTCGTTCAACTATAAATTAAACCGCCATTAACCTGTTAAATAATGTATTCAGGGAAAAAATTTAATAGCAATCGTCCGAAACCGTTGTCGGTGGCATCAACGTATGCATAAGGCATCGATGCGCCACACAGAGAGCTGTATCGGGGTTAAATTTGAACAATAACGCGCGTAGCAGTGAGAGACCGGTGCGCCGAGGCTCCGCCGGTCAAAAGCAAAAGTGCGCGATGCAAAGTCGCCTCTTATTAATATTCAACGAGCGGGGACCTCGTCTAATGAAATTACCACAACAAAGCGTTCGCAAACCGTCGCCGCCGCGGCGCGGGATTGTTGTGCAAATATAAACATCGAATCTGCGATACCGCCACAGCCGTCGTGTAAACACCGACGCCTCAAAAATGTATAGACGATCGTATCGCGAGTGTACTGACTGTCCGAATAGACAAAACTGTAATGTATGGGCTCACGGGCTGAGTATAATGGCATACAATTGGAGGTGGACTGTTTTAGGACAAGGATTAATAAAACACATCGGTCGGCAGACAGTTCTTGCGTACTGGAGATTGAAAGTAAATCATAACTTTAATATGATGTTTATATGGAACAAGTTCCTAAAATATCAATAAACTTTCAGGGACTTTGTTTTACATTTCTTATAGTATCAATACAACGCAGACTTAATTATGAGCCGTGAAGGCATACTCTATCACTCTACCAGAATCAAGATGTCGATAGTCATGTCCACTGCATAGAATGCCGGACGGAAATAACACTATGAACCCATACACCCTTAGCGTAAAAAATACAAGACATCAGAAGATTGATAAAGCTAGATTAATGTAAGTTTAATTTTAAAGCATATTTACAAACTATTTTATACATTAACTTCGATACAACGGTGAGATGGATCCATGGTCAAGAGAATCTATCCAGGTTTCAGGTAGATTAAAGTGGAAGCACCGAGTTAGTTCTGTTGCACCCTTACATGTATAGCGCTGCGCACAATATTTTTGTTTTTTGTTCGTGTCACGTGGAAACATAAAGGTTGTGTGTACACTAAGAGCAAAACAAACAACAGCTGTATAAATATAATGTGGAAAAACTGTACAAACTTTTCTACTTTACTGTTATTCTGGAACATACGGCGCTGAACACTTTGTAGTGGATTTTCATTGTTTATCTAACGCGTATATTTCAATATTTGAACGAAACATATTCCTTTATTTACTCGAAAAATTAGACCTGGATAGTAAATTAAAAAAAAATTAACTCCAATATGACGACTTCCTATTATTTATAAAACCGATTAATCAAATAAAACATTACAATATAAAAAGCTTTCGATTTGCGTACAAAGAACCGAATACTGAAGGATAAGCTTTTGTTTAAAATCAAACGAAACGAGCCTAATGATTCGATTTTCAAGAGGGACTTGAGAAAAAAATCATTGTTTTGTAAAAAGGTCGGTTTACTTAAATATTTCGTCTAAAAACGTTTCGCGTGCCTCGGCAAGCTTCTCGATACTGACAACAAAGTGTTTCAATACGCAAATAGAAAGAACAAACGACTCGAGACAATTGAGTTCATCACGAAAAAGTTATAGACGATTTATAAAATATGCCTCGGAGGCACGTCTATTCAGGAAATATAACTGCGCCCCTCCGCTGGAATACTCAATGGAACATGGAGACGGCGCGAGAGCCCTCTAATAACACGGAAGCGTCTTCAATCAACGATAAAAATAAAGTATCCGTAGTAAAACCGGATCGAATTCGTATCACGCGCAGTTTTAATTCGAGTAAGTAAATTAAAATGTGGCCGGCCGGTAACCCGTCTGAATACAAATGGTTTATCGGAGCAAAACCGTTTCAATTCACCCCGGCTCCCCCTCTCAACTCATTAGACTGCGCTCTACCGCGCACGACTTATTTATCGACTGTGTTTTTTTTATTATCACACGGAAGGGTTTTTTTGATTGTACTCTGCGGAAGAGGACGTTGGGGAATACTGTCCGGCCACATTAATATTATATTTTTTCATATAAATCATTTTTATTCTCGCTAAACTTTTTTGCGTCTTATTTGACTCGTATTAATGTAATGTAATTTATGTTAAAGATTAATATAGGAATTGGGCTTGCATATAACAAATTCCCGAGTCAAGGCATTTATAACTTTATGCGGTAGTTTTTCAGTACAGAGTTTTCTAAACAAGTATTTTAATCCAAAGTTTTCTCCGTTTGGAACGGTTTGAAATCCGACTGTGAAAAGCTAAGTTTGAGACTCTCTACTTGCAAGTGAAGTAATTTGCATAACTACTTTTTCGCTTATAATCTAGATCTGCGATGTCGAACTATTGGCACGTGTGGTGCAAGTTGCACGTGTTTAAAATTCACGATATGGAATGCTGGAAATCCATTTATTTTTAATAAGTTACTTGTAATAAAGTATACTTCATATTTATATGAAAAATGATTTTTCAAGCTTTATATGTAATATAGACTGTTAATATAGAAGTGTTGCAGTTTTGATGCTATATAAAACTCTACTTATCTACTTTACTAGAATACTTGACAAGACTATACATTGGCCAAACCATTAAGGTTCAAAATCGATTGTACCTAGTCAGGTAGAAAATATATTACGTATCTTCCACGTTACATCAACTGAACTTAAATCAATATCCAACTAAAGAACTTTATGATATGAATTTTCAAATACGATCTTCATACAATGAACACACACACACTCACACACAGGTGAATGTACGTAATGGATGTACTACATACATACATAACGTTCTCATACGATATAACGTTACGAGCCATCTTATCGACAATGTACATGTATATTAAATATTCAGTAAGATCCCGGCATCATAATGCGCGAGAAACTTTCCACATATCCTTTGCGAAGCCTATTAACTTAACAAGCTTTTTTGTTTGTTTATTTTCTAGAGATATAAATACGTACTGTACAAAAGTATATGTGTGTATCTTAATGAAGCCATTTAGCTGCTTGAGTAATATAAAAGCGCTTAATGTGTTCAAGTTTCAACAAAAATGGGTATGTTTATATTATTAAAATGGGATTTCATCAGGTTTTTAATGATAGCTCTTGACGTCATTATGGTTTTTGAAGAAACTGTTCCAGTATATTAACTAGAATAGTATTTTTTTCTACAACAAAGAGGATATGCGCGGTAATTCTGTAAAGAAGAAATCAAGAAAACTATATCTATAAAAACACAGGTTGTTTTATCTGGCGGCTCTGCCCGCATCATAGTCTTTTCTCGGAATGTACATGGTGTTTGTTGGTCTATCAGTTTATATACGTCCATCCGAGTCAGCAAAGCGGTTTAAATGTAATAGGCTAGCAAATATCCAAAAATCTTCACATTTATAATGTTTTTAACTTAGGATTATTCCAATTATAATCTATTAGATCATGATAGATGGAAGATTTGTCTTAATCTGTATACAATTTAGATCTCTTTTATCACTTCGCTAGTATTTATTTTCGGGTGAAATCACATCAGAATTTACATCGCGATTGTTGGCCATTATCTATTAATTACTAAAGCCATACTGCCATATTAATTACTACTGACCGAACTGGCACAAATTCATCATTTAACAAAGACTTAATTTACCGACATTGGAACGTGATTATAATAATTTTCATTGTTGTCATGTTATTTAGTTTGAAAAGGTAACTTTGGATATTTTCTCACTGGGTTACCTTGTAGGGCGTCAGTGACGTCAAATAATGACGTGGCGTCACGTGATATCGTTATTTATTACTTATATCACGGCATGAATTAAAGCTTCCCTGGGGCACCATTAGGTAAGAAATAATTTTCTTACGGCAATAAAAAAAAGCGTCGCCGTTGAATTGGGCTACGTCTTTATCTAGTAATTACGTTGCCACATAATTTGTAGTGTAATTGCGTATATGAAATTTGGGGTTTTCAGTTCCAAAAATTACTCAGTTAACGGGGATGGAAATTTGTGGCTAATATAGTAATAGACTTGTCCCAATCGTTAAGTGGTCGTTTAGTTTTTCAATTGGTACGGTCATAAATATTGTTATTACATCTTATAAATAATCAATATAACCAAAGATTACATTTATGCTTGATGTCTTATTCCTATTATTTTTATCGCCAGCGACCGTACGAAAAAAAAATATCGCGGCACTTTTCTCCCCCATCTCCCCTATAATGTGACCTATTCACATAACCTCTTGATAGATGTCACGGCGAGTGACAAAATGGCGCCGCGACACCGACGCACGACACAAATGATAATGAGTTCATTCCCGGTTTATAGTTGGCAGCGAGATTGATTGGCCAATCTCATTCCGCTGGCTTATTCAATTTTTGACATATTATATGAAGGTTTTGGGGCGCGGGTGACGGGCGAAATTGCGTGCATTTTAATCAAATGCACTGATTTCATCGGTAATTTAATATTTAATAAGCTGCGTAACGGACGTGCTGATTTCTATCTGATTTAAGGACGTTAATTTTAGTAATCGAAAGTTATATAAACTTACATTTACGATATTAGTCAGAGATAGGCAGACAAGCTGGCATTGAACTTGACAAGTTCCTTACCACCATTAAGCAAACAGGCTACTGTCTGGTACATAAGTACTTATAATTATAATGTAGTATAGAAAGCAGTCGAGGGGAGTGCCACCAGGCCTGTTCTCGATCTAGCGTTCTAATAAAAATCAGTCGCGTTTTAGGTAAATTTCATTGCGCTCCATCTTACAAAATATCTTGTGAAGATATTTACGTATAAACCACTGTCAACTGATCTTGAACCTACCAACATGATGCCTCATAACTACTTCAGGACAATAAATGCACCGGGAAATAATCAAGGACAAATGAAAGAACAGCCACATCCGCACACCTGCAATCATCACACGGACCGCGACAACACCCTTGAATAAATTCGGCAAGTAAATTATCTCCGGGGGTTTAATTCCGCGGCGCCAGCGTACACCGACAATGGCGCACCCGTTTATCAAAGCCGGCAACCCTGATATTAAACTGGCGTCCATTTAGAAAAATTACTGTGTTGCCGGCAAAATTACTTGTTTGAGATGCCTTTAAAGAGCGTAAGTAACGACTGCCGTCGGTGTAATTGAAAATATGAGCATAAAAGAGTGGATGTCTAGCCTAAAAAATAAAAGTTTAAGGCGTCCAAAAGTCGAGCGTGAAGACGGAATAATGAATGTTGAATTAAAAGGTTAAAAGCAGTTGTTTGTTTACCTCCGGGGTAAATGAGAAATGTCATGTTTGCGTCGGAAGGTTTACGGAATAAATGTTTTGTTTATTTGACTTATGACCTCTATCGCGATGATCTTACGATAACTTTTCCTCTACGAGGCACAGAGCAATTTGGATCTCAGTTTCTCTCTAACTTTAAACATCTATCATGAAGACTCGTTGAAATGAAATAATAATTTCTATGTCAACGACGGAAACATGCGCTGCTCGGTCAAGAAAACGCCTTATTGTTACATAGTAGATAGATTCTTTGCCGTCAGTGTCAACTGTCAATTGACTTATTATTGTTAACAACTATGACTTCCTATAATTGCCACATTTTGAATTTTGTTCAACTACTTATATAAGTAGCTATACGTACCATGATGCATTTGTTTAGGTAGGATAGTGTAAATTTTAGATGCGACCAAACAGCACGTTAAAAATCATGGTTTAGCTATCGAACCGACTGTATATGTCAATAAGAATACATCTAATTAGATATATTAGCCAAAAACGAGGCTATTTTCTTTAAAACGATATCTACGAAATGAGCCAACTACTACAATAAATTGTAATACTGTGTGGCAAAAAAACCTCGCCGTTCTCAACGTGGGTCATTACAGAATTGCAGACTGCGCGTTCAGACACAAAATTATCGCTTGGTCTGCGAACAATTTAAAAGGTTTCGTCTGGCGATGGAACGCCGCTTTACACAAGCACTTTTTTAAAACTACGTGTTTCTTCAAATGGCAGCTCTAGAAGTCGTTTGCGAGCTAATGTGCCTTTCATCCTCGACTGCAGAAGCAATAAAAGACACATTATATTGGCATTCTGAGTGGGTAATGTTATTGAACGCAGTTTATTTTAGTTCGGCCGCTGGCCGTTCGTAATGGTCCGAGATAATCGTATGGCATTAAATGTGTATAATATACGTATATCTTAATTCAGTTCGCAAAGGTTTTTATATCTATCTATACGTGTAATAAAACAAAGTCCCCTTTTCGGTCTGTCTGTCATGGATTTTCTCAAAATGTGCTGCACGTATTTTTATGAAATTTGGTATGGAGATAGTTTAAGACTCCGGGAAGGTTATAAGGCTTTTCTATCCCGGGAAATTATGGCGGTACTTTTATCTTGGAAAACTCCTTCACGTAGGCGAAGCCGCGAGCTAAACCTTGTTCTGTATAAAATATATTTGCGAAGTGCTACTCGGCTATAAATTTTACCCATTCTTATTTCATTGATAGGGCTGTGGCTTTGACATCGATTCAAGCAAAAACATGACGACAATCCTTATTTTACATAATTGCTTCCATGAACAATTTGCACACAACCCTGCAAAAAAGTTTCACATATATAGAGTGAGTAATTTCGTCACACTAGATGTCGATAAAAATATTCCTCACGATACAGGTATCGATATACTCGTAAAAAGGTCTTAGTATATCTGTATTGGCGTAGTACGAGGGCAACCCGTTTATTTTTACTCGAAGCCTTTTGTTCGGTTACGTCGGTACACGCATCTGGGGCCCATGTATTGAGACGCAAATAGTGATTGACACAAGGTAAATTACGGCGGTTTGTTGAAATTAATTTATCGACTATCGATATATTATTTACTGATGGGATATAGGGAGCAGAAAAGTACATTGTTAATGATAAATTATTATATATTCTGTATAACGATTAAACTTAGAAATCTGTGTGTATTTTTATCAATATTCATCGAAATGGAACTTTAAAACTACACGAAAAATATTATTACGACGTCAATACATGAATAGTATAATGGAATGTACATTAAAACATATTTGAATAACTGAGGCATACAAAAACGAAATTGTATGGCTCATATCATACATGTCCTAGAGGGAGTACATTAAAATATATTAGTCTGAGAGGCCATTTAAAGAAATTACAATTATAATAACCGCTTAAATTTTTTATGCTTTTGATAAAATTTTATCGATAAGTAATGACCACAAGTAAGCATAAGTGAATAATTTCATAATAAATACGTGCATATTATATCGACATCGATACCAAACCTCTGAATGGTCGAGAAATGCCCATCACTAACGTGAAAGAGATAATACAAACACTAAAAAAGGGCCTTGCGTGCCCCACATGCGTCCCTAATGAAGTACGATCCGAATTCACGCTCCGACGGTTTCCTTTACACACTGTTTCATATCAGTTTTACGGTATCTTATGAATGTGCGCGTTGCTTTCATCGCATCGTTTTAAAAACATGCAAGTCAGATATGAATCGGTTTTTGATTGTACAAATATGACATTAGCTCACGCTTAATCGCTAAATTGCTAGGCAGAACTAGTACATCGAGATTTTTCCGAATATATGCCGTTTTGATTAAGTAATTCAAGGAGAATCTATCGACTTTTAGTCCTAATTCAAACCCCTAACAACTGTGTAATTTTAAAACATTTTTTTTGTTTGACCTAGCAATCTAACCTAGGTTTGTAGTCCAATTTCAATCAATGAATTTGTATTATACTATTTTTTGACTGAATTTAACACTTGAGTAACAGTATAAGGTAATATATTTTTCATAACATTCCATAATTTCAATAGAAAATCCAACATCCAAATTACGCGAATAAAATGAGCTCATCTATCAACGTCGGCGAGATATTAATTTAACGTAAAACAAACACGCTGTATTTGTATCTGTTTTTATAATCCTTTCATATGTTACACTACTTTGCCATTAGATGAGTGATTATTTTAATTTTCAGGGTGGAAGGTGTGGTGCGTTAATTCCTATGTAACTTTACCGTTCGTGCTCTATAATATAATATATCAAGGGTCGTAACATTGAAGTATGTCACTCACGCCAATCATATCAAGGGGCGAAAAACATTGACGCTATGGGGGTGAATTCGTTACCCTTTGCATGTTCATTCTCAGGAAATACGGACGGAAAAACGAGTAACTGTATCGCCTGGTGTTCACGGCTCCCACCCAGAAACTGTGAGCTCGTTTTGGATTTTCAAAGAAAATATTACGGTTTGAGAGGGATTCTTTAAGCCTTCGACAATCTCCGTCTTCTCTCATAAGTACATATTGTATAGAAAATTAATACACAAAATGTTATATAACAGTGAAATGATGAACCGAATAAAGCCTTAAAGTTCTATCAAAACGAAGTCCTACAAATCAATCTGTTACAATCAAATCTTTTCACTTCAATCTATCTACACATTAACGTAAAAGGTTTGAATCAGGGCTCTCTGCAAATCCAATACAGGCATCTCGCATTCCAATTTTCGCATGTATTCTGGAGCACTCGACCGCTCAGAGCTCGACGTAGATTATAAGAAGTTAGTATTTAGCCACATCAATCTTCCACGATTGTGACGACTGACGAGCTAGCGGCGGGGGTAGACGAAGGAAGCGGGTAGGTGCGGGGAGAGATGAAAAAATACTTATTATCGTTATTAGGACAGCGGCGCACGCCCTCAATCTGAATTTGAGCGGGGAAATTGGGCGTAATGTTCCGTGCGGATACGTGTGTCACTTTGTGATGTGCGTGTTGTTAGGTGCGACTAAACAGACCACCTGCGTCGCGTTTATTGCTGTGAACTGAACCAGTTCGCGAGGGTTATTTATTTGTATCTCATATATTGGTTATGTAAATTGTCAGTGCATCGCGTCTTAACGCGGGTAAAGAATAAATTTCGCAGCCATTGTACGTTGAACGTAAGCGACTAACCCATGCCGCGGTATAGATTCAATTTTGGAGGCCGATCGGAATATTTTCGTCATTGCACTAGATTGGATGTGCGTTGTACGTACTACGGCGGATACGCGAAATGAAATTTATCATACATTGCATTTGTTTCATATCGGCTGTGGCGTGTTCCATAAACGGTCACAGCTTTGCCCAGACTTGTTTATTTACTGGCAGACTACGTCGCTAAATTGTGAGTTATGTTCTGTTGAATGCATATTGCGTATGTGATGAATGATGGTGTTTAGAAACAGGTATGCCGCGGCGCAACAGTATACATGAACTAGATAGGAAAATAATGTGCAAACATAAAAACGGCATATTTTATTTAACATGAATTCTATTTAATATGCTGTATTTAATATTTATGATCATTTTGGAAATATTTTAATACATAATTTTATTCACAGTCACATCAAGACGTTAGCAAAGCGTTTATTTATCAAACAAAATAAAGATTTACATCAATCATAACCATAATACACCCGATACGTGAAACTGAAACAAAACTCTCCATTAACCAGTGAGAAACAATTAGGGGAGACCAGGAGGCGGTAATTCTGGCTTTTGAGAGTGAAAAATGGGATTCCAACGTGGTCGTTTTGTGGCACCGCGGCGCAGTCGTGTTCGCGATAAAAGCAATTTAAATTAGAACATAAAACACGTCAAGGGATTGTCAACGAAGAATGGAGTGAGCAAAGTCTGGGGACAATTCGTTTAAGACATTTAACTCCCGGTCGGACAAATGAAAAGGAAGTCTCGTAAAGGATTCCAAAATTGAAAAAAAAAACACTATCAGCTACGTGTTTTTTAAAGCTTTTTTTTTCCTTTATGCCAGTATTGTTAACGGTATGATTAAATCTGAACTCAGTTATTGTGCGGGTTTTACATGACTGACGGTAAATGTACGCTTATTTTGAGCAGAGAATTTAATACGTAGTCCCAAGGACAAAGAGACGGTTTTCCAGTAAAATGACACTAACTTATCATTTTTTAATACAAATTAAGTTTACTATTCTATTTCGAAACACTTTTTATTTTTAAATAGCTTTAGGTTAATTAAAAACAAAGAGAAAAGGCGCAAAGTTTAAAATTCTTCCTATAGTTTTGAATTAAGGTGCCTCCCCGAGCAACGGACTTGAACAGTTCAATTCATACTTGACGGCGCGCGGAAATGTATGGTTGGCCTAAATTAGGGGCCGTAGCCAAGATACGTTATAACAATCGTGAACACTAATAAAATGTATGGGAATGACATTACCTAACGACAAATCTATCGCTAATATTCCTTCCCATAAATTTTTTCGTTATGTTTTAGCGTTACCGATTGTAGAAAAGCGTCTTGTCTACGGCCTCTGGATTGGACGGTAGATCGAGACCATAATATGAAAGGATACATCTGTTCAAACTATAGTGAAAAAAAAAACAAGATTAAGTTCCTGCTACGCGCCATCCTAGACTAAAGAATACAAATAGCACCAAAACAATTGGTTCTAATTACCCGGCAGCCGCCTTAGTTTGACTTTTCACCGAAACAAATTATTTAAGACAACATCGGACAAAAAAGTAGCTCCCTCAACCGAGGCCAATAGGATCGGACGTTGATTAAAACTTGGCGATTAATGAGCGAGAGAATTAATTAGAGACATCCAAGTTTCGAGGAAAAACTTCTTTTTAAACTTTCTTGTAGGCTTTACGAGTAAATGTTGACAGCTGATTGTCGCCTAGCAAAACTCATCTTGTATGGGGACACATAAAATTTGACGTTAGCGTGCAATGTGTCGAACATGTTACATAATTATTTATTGTTCAAGGTAAAAAAAGAATTAAAAGGTAGAATAGAATTTGAAAATACGTGACAAGCAATCATTACGTAACTTGATAAAATAAAATCAATTTGTTTAATTCCGTTATATCACTCAATTAACGAGTGTTTATTTGTCTATTTCTATTAACTATATTCGTTATAGTCCATCGTCGGCACTCTCCAGATAGTCACGAATTCATTCGTCAAACTACCGAGCCGTGTGTCACGGCCCACTTCGTGTTAATAAATGGTAATGAGCTTCAACTTGTAATGAATAAACGGTTGATCGGAAATTTGTTATTCAGTACTCGCTTTGACCTTTTTGTTGACGGCTATTATCGAAATTAAGGTCGAAAGATCTGCCCGAGTTTGTATTCAATACGTTTAAAAGAAAATAACGCTTGACTTTAATGAAATTGTGCGGCTCGTCGTGAAGCTATGAGCTGTGTAGAACATTAAACATTGTTGTTTTTGTATATCGACTGATAAATATTTTCTTAACAAATGATTTTGAAAACTCTTCATATTAGGCTGAAGTGATGAAGTTTTAAGTCCGTTGGGAAATAGAAGATTATACTAACATCGGATTTAGTAAGGTGATGCAGTGTTATTGACCTCTAGCAAAATATTATTACATCATATTAAAGATGAATTCTGAACATATGGATACGGTACATAGTAGATGGCGATTATATAGATAAACAACATATTTTTAATTAGAACGGCTCTAACAAAGAATGTTTTATAACCTTTCTCAACACAGGCAATATTACTCACATAATAAAAGACTTAATAAAACCCCGGAATACATCACAATACAACCATTGAAAACGCAAAGAACGATGCGTACGTTAAGGTGTTTTCAATCAACACACATACATATATACATCCATACATACATTAATAACGCGGCGATATCGTGGGAGCGTACTCCTCGGCCCGTATTCCAAAGAGAGCCAAACAAGAAGAGCAGCGAAGCTTTTTGTACGCATTAAAACTTCCCCAGCTACTTGGCCGAGGGGCTTTTACAAACGTGAATAAAGAAAAACTTCGATAAATACGCACACAAACTAATACATAACAGCGAGCGAGAAGACCGACGTTGAAGGAAATATTCTTAGATATTCAAATAAAACGTTCATTCATTGAATGGTAAAATAAATATTTGTGGTATACGATGTAGTTTTTTAACAGTGTTAAAAAAAAGGAGGAGGTTCTCAATTCATCTACATTTTTTTTAAATATTTGTTACCTCAGAACTTTTGACTGGTTGAACCGATTTTGATGATTTTTTTTATTATTTTAGAGCTGGTGCTTCCCGTGTAGTCTCATATAAATTTTATTGTTGTTGGATCCTTGACTTCCGAGATACATTTGAGTTAGTCACCGACTCCAAAATTGGCAACCAGTATATAGGTAAATATGTTATTCTACATTATGACAGTTCCGGCTCGGGTGAGTTGATACTATTGTCTTATAACCAACGAATGGCAGCTTTGTTGTGTTTTATATGGTTAGTTATATAGTTTATAAGTACTAGGTACAGTCAACAGACAACATTTTAAACATTGGATAATGATATGCCATTATTGCGACGTTAAATTTATGCCGAGTAATGCCACAGTCATAAATTATAATCCACTGCAAAAGAATCACTCGTCAAAATTTTTTTGAACAACACAGGAGAAGTATCGTAATTTTTTATTGGTAACAAAAGGTACAGTCAGTAACAAAAGTCGAGTGCTCGAAAGTCGGAACGCTCGCGGCGCGGACGATACTTAACATGACTTTCAATTATTCCACAAAAGTAATCTCGAAGTAATAATTACAATGTGTATTTCGCAAAGTTGGTTTCCGGATGGTATTTTTGGATATTATGTATTCGACAATTTCTTCGTAGAAAGGCCAGGTTCAGCAACCATTCTTGTTGTTATAAAGTGAAAAAAAATGTTTTATGCTTGATAATAATATTTTTTCTATTTTTTATTTTATCGCACTTCATACAAATCATGTAAAGGCGGACTCAATGCTAGAGGCGTTCTCTACCCGTGACGACATGAGGTGGTGCAGAGATAAAAACATCGTAATAATAATTTAATTGTCCCACTGTTGGGAACTATATAGCAGTGGCGAAGGGTGAAATTTTTTAAAAGGTAACCCGGTGTGAAAAAATTTGCGTCAGTTAAGATATCGGGAGCAATTTATGGGAAAACAAAAACTAAGACAACGAATTAGTCTTGATTCGAAATCGACTAACGTTAACATACCTACTAAATTACCTATTATGCGTAAATAATTGAAACATTTATAAAATCGAACAATAAATGTAGATAATTCTCCTTCCATTAATCACAAATATAAGTACTTACCTATTAATTTGTTATAACAGCAACAAAAGTAAGTATTAAAATTATAACCACACTACCTCCAAATAAGTATCCGTATTTTTTTTTTCAAAATAAAACTTTAAATATAATTACCTCATATAGAAATAGGTATCACGATCGCCAAACAGACCAACAGTTTAAAGGTACTTACTTACATGATAAACGTATATAATTATCAATTTAAATAATCAAGAAAGGTTGTTCGTTAACTTTTGCTTGTATCGTTTTAAATTCAGTAAAATATAATAAGTAAGTATTTATTTTCTTCTAACACACATTTTGTGTCTAAAATCAAAAACTTTCAGATCTACTTTTAATATTTAACCATCTAAATACTAATATGTGAAATTACAGACTAATAATAAACTTACGTAAAGGTAGACATTAAACTGATCACAGGTAGTTAATTTCATTATAATACACATTTACTTGTAGTTTCTAAATAAACAAAGCGCTGGTAACTAAATATCACAAAACTATCAAAAAATAAAATGAATATGACAATTTACAAACACCGCAACTTGGTAGCATAATAAATTATGACGTTTAATGGACGTAAAAGTGACAACTATACAAAGTCGGTTAACGTGAAGCCGAAAATGCTCGGGTTCCCTTTGCCCATATCTTCCGCGCGATTCCGACAAACACTGGCATAGAAAGTCATACAAAGTGCTGCCATCTATATTAAAAACATACTACGATATTAAGCCGCTTGACAGCGGGTTACCTTAGGCCAGTGGCGTCACAATTTCACTTTGGTAACGGAATTTCTGGGGAACTAAATACAAGGTGCGCCATCTAACGTTATTTAAAATAGGTAATCGATATCGATTAAATTTACAAACAACGGGCTATTCGCCGATAGATGTCATTATTAAGTGATCATTAATTAATAAGTTAAGCTATTATAATTATTGTCCACTGTCTGGTATGTTGTAAATTTATATTTGCCTATTAAATGTTTTGTTTAGTATCACCGAAAACCTAAAAGGGAAGCCGGTGGGAATCGGCTTGTATGGACGCTTCGCCACTGCTATATAGGGTTAGTCCTTAGTCAAACGCACTGGTCTAGTGCGGGTTGGCGGACTTTATATACCTTCGAAAACTTAATGTAGAATTCTTAAGTATGTGGATTTTCTCACGATGATTTTCTTCACCGTTAAAGCCAACGATTTTATAATAAAATAAATAATACCATAAAATTGCGAAAAATCTGAGATGTGGCAGGTGGTAACGATTCTGGCATGGTGGTATTTATTGTGGTGATGACTTATTATCGGGTGACTCGATTACCGGTTTATCGCCTAGATTAAAAAAAAATCGTTAGTCATACAATTGACGTCGTTTCGACGAGATTGCGCTTGAGTGGTTGAAATGCTGATGAAGATAAAGTCTCTGATGGAATTTGTAAACTTTCCATAAAAATACCGAACTAAATATATCTACACCAACTGAAATACAATCCCTAAAGGCTCTAGGGTTCTCACGAAAAGTCGCACAACCTATAATCAAAATTCAATTACGCGGTTAATCAACGCGAAACTTACAAATAACTTTTCAACATGTGGTGTGGCAAACGGTTTTTTAATTGTTGCAACGAAAAAAAAAATCGAGAAGTGATGACCCTATTTTGTGTGAACTTCCAGTATGTAGGTTGGACCGCAGCAACCCACAATTATACTAATGAACAAACCCACTTAACAGTCTAATGTAATTGAAGTCAAAAACTTAGTGTTACTACGTACTTTGGGAAACCGTAATTATGGGTTATACGTGAAAATTGCGTTTCTTATAAAAGTTATTGGACAAGATGTCTCCTTTTAACAACAAACAGCCTTATTGATTGGTACGTAGGGTACATTTAAGATTGTCTATTTACTGAGTAATTCGGATATAAAAAGGGTCGTGGCAAAATCCGAGCCTAGAATTAACGCTGTACTGCTCAAAGTTAGCTAACGTATTCCCGATTCGCTTAATATTCCTCTTAATATACTTATTATCCAGTAACTCATTAGTACAACAAATGCCAAATATTCTGAAGATGTTCAGATGTGTGATAAAAGTAAAGAAACTACTAGCATTAAAGAAAATTATACAAATACACTGTATCCACGGGGAGGAATTAACCATTTATGAACTTTTATTTGCAACCTTTTGAGAGTAAAGTGTAGTATTACTGAGAACAATTTAAAACATAATAATTGGTACCACAAATCCTTACAAAAACAATAGAAGCTGGTGTGTCCTTTCAACGAAAAAGTAATAAAAAAGAAACAGGGTGAATAACTAAGAGAATCATAAATCAGCGATTTTAAGATTTATTTATGTCCGTTTTTCTGTTTATTTATCAGCGCACATCTCCATAACTAGGTACTTAAGGTCAGAGGTCCCTATTTCGTCTCTCGTCGAGGCTGTCCTTCGAATAGAAAGTCCGTAATTGAAAAAAGACAGACTCGTCCCTATAAACGGAAAAGGGCTCCCTGACTTTAACAGGTTCAAAGAAAAAGAAGTGCCCACTAAGCACTGGTACATGCGACAAAAGTTTAAATTTTGTTAACGTTTTATTTTACGCATTTTGCCAGTCCACTAAGTGTGCCGCCCGGTCCTTCACTACTGACCCGCGCGTACGAAGTCGCGAGCACAACTAATGAACAATAAAACTACCATAAAGAATCTCCACCTTAAATTAGTTCAAAAAGGCGATAAATCCTTTCTGAACTAATACACGTACGCGGCGGCGCGCGGCGGTGCGGTGCACGGCGACAATTCAACACGTAATGAGAGTTAGACAAAGGGTTCCGCACAACTATCCGATTTAATTAAACTACGAACGACGAACAGCCCCGCGCCGCAGATTTCAGAGTTTGTTCCGCCTGGCGCCCGATGTATATCCCCGTTTTATAACTACGTGCATTCGCGCAATCGCGTTACAATATTTCAGTGTTAACGCGGTGAAAATTTAATACAAGTAACAGCATACTCACAGTAACGGGGTGGATTAATTATGAACACTGAAAGCCGCAAGTTCTTAGTTATAACTTTGCTTTAAGTAAATAAGCGTTGGCAATTTACTTACAGTAAACGAATAATAATATTCATAAAGACTAACGCTTAGTTAATGGATTTATTAACTAAGGTTTCTAATTTTCCTTTATTTCTTTTGTACTTACCACGTCCTAAGGTAGTACGAGAATATTTACGTTGTTTTAACAGTATAATAAGCAAATGCTGCCCATCAAAGGCATTCAGCAATGTAATTTCTGAACATATCTTTTATTCCAACAACAGTAAAATAGGAAAAATAGAATTTAAAAATCATAAGTATCAATAACACATACAAAAGCAAATATGTTTATTTTAATTGTAATATAAAAAAAAATAACTACAGCCAACACGAACCAAAAAAAAAGCACAAGCCCTATCACATGAATGGAATGCTTTCACAAAATAAAGTGTCTACCAGTTTCGTTCCGCAAGACGGTAGAGCGAACGGTCCCGTAGCGCGAGTCGAGTGCGGAACGCGACAAATTCCACTAGTCACACAAAATACCTCCTTTATTTATGGTACAGTTTAAAATTAGTCGCCTTTCTAGAGCTCTGCGGCGAAATAAAATACACAGATAGTGTTAGATTTAAGCACTGAAACAATTTAGATTGTGCGCCGGTATAAAGCAATGCCGGTCATGAAAACAGAACCGTTCCTGCGCTGACGCTACAACAACAAAATGGGAATTATATTCATGAAATTTTTCGCTATTAAAAATAAAAAAACACTTGTAGTGACCATCACTAGAACACTGTTAAGTAGCGAACAGTAAAAAGTGTTATTTGTTCGAAAATAATATACGAACTAACGAGTTGTCCAAATAATAACGGAGATGAAATTTCGTATAAAGAATGTGACAAAATGATTTTCATTTTTCAACTGTATTGTGAAGTCAGTTTCGACGGATTTAATCTATTTGTTTTTATTTTGCAATCAGGCGACGACGACGGTCCGCAATTGTTTGTGGTGTTAATGCACTTTCGTGATGTTTTCATTTAATTAATTCCCTTTTCATTGTATTGTACTCGGATCATGGGATAAAATGAAATAACATCAAATTTAAGTTTATAAAACAAAGGATAACAGCGATGCATTTAAGAAGGTAAGCAACGTAATACATACTTTATTATACAGATTAATATAATTGATCGAATCTTTATTCATTTGCCAGAATTACCGCAGAACGATCTATAGAATATGTTCTCCAACGAAGAAATAAGTTTCGTGACTGGAATTGTTAACTGAACAATTAAGTAAATAAAGGAAAAAAGAAACCCGAATAAATTTATAAGAATACAAAAACACTATATCATTATATCCTCTTTCTACTGATTTTTCTCTAATTTATAACTTCACATATATACGGGTAAAAAGTAATAATCAATATTTATTTATAACTTTTTATCCATTAACTGACGAATGTGTACGAATCAAATGAAAACTAAATCGAAATGTGGCGGATAATAATTAAGTAATAATTTATGTCTGATGATTTTGTTATTTTATACCATCAACCATAAATTTCATACAATTCATTGACGAAGAAGCATTCAAGCGAATTAGAACTAAATCTAAGTGCAACGCTCACTGCAGATAAGCCACTGAATCGCAATAAAGTTAATGGCTAGAAGAAAAGTATATGCTACTTAAACATTATACGAAGACAAAGTGAACACATTATGGGCTTGGAACGGTCTCTGTACAGACGAATGGCATTGTTTTGGATATTTTATACGAATCTCCATATTTGTCTATACTTAAGATAGCTATTCTCTTAGATATATTCTTTTGATAGCTATCTTCATTGTAATGTGGTATCAAAATTAAGATGTTAATGTAAGAAGAAAGTACATAAAAATTACGATAGAATATTAAATTTATACTCACATTATACGCGCTGTACTTTAAAGGTTAGTTTAAGTCATAATCATTGTGATGATTATTCGCTTACTTATATGATTGCTAAGTTTGGGTTGATTTTTCAACACACTTATCTATTATAATTTAAGTCAATTTAGTTTATATTTGATGAACTACTAACACTATTCTACAAATTATTCCGAAGTTATATAAGTGATTTTAATTGAGTTTTTTTGGAAATAATTACAATTATTCTTATAAATTGTTTTGAGGTATCATAAGTGTAACTTTGTTCGCTTACGTGATAAGAAAAGTATTTCTTATTTACTCATTTTATTTATTCATATAACTACAGTTCAAGGATTGTATAATATTATTATGTCAAAACATTTCACTGTAAAAGGGAAACATATTAATTAATTAATGTTCTCGGTAATATCCTTCAATGAATCAGTAACAGAGTCCAACAGTTCATTAAAGCTTGTGAATGCCATGAATAAAACAACAATTTTGACCTTTACATAGGCCGTGTTTACATAAACAATACGTTTCGGAATGCGATTCCGTCACTCGGCAATGAATTCTGAGACGTTTGTCAGAACAGAACTAATCTGCGAATAAAGCTCAAAGGGTTTATTAATTAAACGTTGCGTCCGCAGTCGGCGACAGTGGGATTCCCTTTCACGTTCCCATTTCGGGAATTAGTTTACCTTTAATTTGTTTAAGTGTCGCCGCGACAAATAAACGCGACGACAAGTCGTTCCATTTCGCATTTGTATCTTTCACGATTTGACAAGGACGTCCCGTTCTCTTGGAATCGAGGTCGAACCGTTATCCGAAATCAGGTAATTCTTAAGGGTTGTTTTCATGATGAACGGGAAAAAATATAGCAAATATCGAGTTCGTAATATGTAAGTGAAACCACAAACCATTAACCAGTTCCCAGTGTACCTTACCTTATAACCAAAAAACATACCAAAACGAAGCGGTAATAATAAGGAAGGAAATATTTTCCGAGCTGCGAAACAGATATTCAGAGAGAATTGAAATATCGCCATAAACCCTACAAATCTGTGGAAGAACGAAAACAATCGTCACAATCTGATTGTAACACGAACATTAATTCAAGCGAGTAGTTAATATGTGCGACCGAACTTTAGATAGCAAAATATTACAGCAGTTATTCAACTCAATAAAACCTATCTATGTTCGAGTAATGCGATGTGTGCTTATCTTCGTGTGATATATTGCCGTACAGAGCCAGTGTGAGGGGCTACGTACATGGGATATGCTTTTATCAATATTATAAAGGAAACAGATTTTATTTGAGATATTCGCAGTCGACGAGGTCTATGCCCAGCTGTGGGACAATTCACGTGGCTGGTATTAACATTATTATTGTCCGGAGTTACGGTTAGCAGGAATAATTTTGCTAGCTATTAACGTGAATTCGAAAAGGACCCTTAAAACTGTCGAAAGTGAAATGAAACAATGGACTGATATTATATAAAATTATAACGCATAAAGTGCAAATTAAATACTGGCGATTATTTTAGTCTTGTAGAAGAAAAAAAAACAACACACAAAACGCAATGGAGGAGGCACATTAACCGCGCCAGTCAGAACAAGATGGCATTTCATTTCAATTACGCGAACTCGACTTTAGGAGCGAATTTAAATGGGGAACGAGATGGCATCGAGATGTACCCATTTACTTAATCCGCGTTTTTCTTTCTTCCCAATGTAATCCGTTTGGGAGAGACGAGCGGTATCAGATTGTCGGTGCGTAACTTCAAAGGAATCCGACGGGCGGTCGCGAATTAACCGTTTAAATAATAAATAAAGTAGCTGAAATTTTGAAAAGCGCATTTTTTGCCTCGCCCGCGTTTAATCTGTGCTCCAGTGTTTAGCTTATTCGAAGGGGATGATATTTTTTTGTGTTCGCGATATTATTGTGTTGTCGGGGAATGTTATGCCGAATTTATTTTGCTTGTAATTTTTTTGTTTTTTTTTTTTCGTTTCACAACACCATACGATTTATTAAATGTGTTTATGTTTAAAATGTTTGTCATTCGCGATACATTGTATATTGTTCATCATATTATTAGGTATTTGAGTTGGAGGTAAATTAACAAATTATCGCACATTCATTAAACCTCGACTTCCTTGAATTGACGTTACCGCGAAAGTGCGCGAATAATTAATTGTTCTCGTACTCCACAGAAAAATCTGTAAAACTCAATGCTACAATTTTTGGCAATTACAAAAATCAATAATTACTAAACGAAAGAATCGAACTTTCATAAGGGATGCATTGCCAGCAACAAAAAAAACCCACTCCATACGCGTGCGCCGTACAAAGCTTGAGGGAAATTACCTGGGCTTCCGCCCGCCGTGTTGGCTTGAATAATTAAGTAATAAATCTGCCAAAGTATAAAATCGCACAGCCAATTAGTAAACAGCGGTCCATCGGTCCATTACATGCGGTGTTGCCATGTTTTAAAATGAGAAAATTCTGCTGGAATGATAAAATTCGTTGCGAAAATAGAACGAGCTGTTTTCAACTTTATCAAATAGAAATACATACATACAGTATATAAAATCTGTATAATTTAAAACTACAAAAATAACAACATAACCACCAAACAATAGTGTTTATCATAACGAAAAATGGATCATTTATTTGGTACGGTTATAATATTGAAAAAATACAGTCGAATTGAGAACCTTCTCTTTTTTTAAAGTCGATTTAAAAAATTCGTACATGTAAAAGCGTTTAAATTTTATTTTAACATAACTAATTTATATTCAACTTCATTCCCTCAGCCATAATAAACTAGGTTATATGTACATAGTAGGTAGATATGTAGGGATCCTAATACAGGTTACCGTGTAGTAAAGTTTAGAGTTTAGTATTACGACCGGCCGCTTTCTTGACTTCTATCATGCAGTATGTGTCCTCGTACCTTAGCAGGCATTACGATCTATTAGTAGGTAGCTTTACCTACGTAAATTACTTTCATTTAGCAATAGAAACTGTAACAATGTCCGTTAATATAAAAAATATACTAAAAATAAAGGAATGAAATTTTAAAATCTATAAAAACCGGTAATATCCCACACCTGGCAACACTAATTACAGTTTACAGTTTTCCTTTACGCCCGTAGACACCATTAGGCAACCCTTTATCTTCATTAGGGCTGCAACGGTTGATCTAAAAAACCTTTTACCTGGACGCGTCAAAGTGTACACCGAATAATACATAAATTCTGGGCGGCCGTTAGCGCGGGAGAGTCGGCCACTGGGCTCTCTACCCTATTAATGCGTAACAGAGACGAGTTTCGTACAAATCTACGATGTGTGTGTGTTGTGTTTATTTCATCTTAATCGGTTGTTGGGTTAAGAAAATTTTACATTTCACAATAATGCATTTTCATCTTTCATAATCATTGCAAATTATTAAAGTTGAGCGGACGTTTCCATCGCTTTAGAATACAAATCAGAATCGATAAAAATATTTTAGACCCTAAACATATATTTATCATGGATGTATGCGCAACATGTAAGAAATCAAAACAAAACCTCCTGGACCTAAAACTAGGTTAGTCTACAACTACCTTAGAGCAACAAAAGCTAAATATACCAACAAAATAAAACAAACCGAACATGCAAAACGGCCTCAACGCAGATCACAAATCTATCGATCCAACAAGAACGGCAAAAGTCCTGGCCCAGTTCTATTTAACATTATTTACGCTTGACGAGCAATTGAAAATTTTCTGGCGATCCCCGTGGGTGCGCCAGGATCGGGCCCAGCCAGGTCGCCTTAACGAGACCGGTGGTCCTTTGGGATCGCGTTTTGAAACCAAGTAATTACGCTAATAGCCCTAACTGAGCCAGCCGTGGCACCTGAGCTCCTGTATAGTGTCAATATATACGTAGGCGTGTGTGCCATCTTGCGATTAGCTAGCCCCTACTTACATTTCTGTGGTAAGGACATGTTTCACGAAATGACTTTTTAATTATCTTGTTGATTAAGGCGAGGTTTACTTGGTAATGTAATTACGAAAGGTCGACCGGTGTGTTGTTTAAACTACGCCTCTGCGGAACTGTTTATACAAAATGTTATTCAAAATAAACTCACAAGACATTTATACCATTCATTTTGATATAATACTACCACTATAAGCAAAATAATGAGGAAAGAGACAATTGTGTGTATAATCGCGGCAAAGAAACACAGCGACATGAATAATCATTGTGAACGATTTAATTTCAATTCACGTATAATATGGGGTTATTAATTAGTTGGGCTCGCGATTACACGGTATTAATTGGGTAATCCGATGCGAATTGAACGGTGTGCGCGCCGACGAGTGCGGGCCACCGAATGCTCGATCGAACGTGAAACCGTCGCGCCGCGGCCGCCGACGGCTTTGTTTTAATAAGTTTTAATTGTATTTGTTTATGTGAAAAATTAACCACTTGTTCGGTAATATATTAGACTTTTCAGAAATGTTCGTTTTAAGTGATGGGATGACTGTATGCGAAGCTAGTGGTTATTGATAATTTCGCTTTTCTTAAAATCAAACGTAAAGTTCAACACATAAAAAACAAGGATTAGTTTCATGATCACGACTCGACAGATCAGCTGATGTGACTATATGTTTTAGAGAAAGTTCCAATAATGCCTAATCTTTTGTCATAATTCTTAAGACAATGCATGACTCCAACCAAATAGAATCAAACATATTATTATGCGGGATGAATTTTCATATTTCATCACGTACGCGGAAAATCTCTTTAGTCTTCGAACATCAAACCTCTGCGGGATTTACCACTTTTCTTCACGGAGACAACAAATTCTGAGACTGCAGCCGGATTCTTTAACTATTTAACACACAACACAGTTTTGTCTCCTCCGATATTCAACTTTAAAATAAAATCATAAGGTTCAATATGGGCTGATTGTATAGAGGATGTTCCATGTCGCCTCGCATCTTGAATATTGAGCGCGTACTCGTGGGAGTTCGGAAGTGTCACCGAGTCAAGAGTATACATTGTCACACATTGAGCATACCAAAATAGTCTTTACCTTGTACGTGAGAGTTTGCGTTCGCGACTTGCGCTGCTGCATTATATTCACTGTTTACTGTTCAGTACATGAAACGTGACGTACAAAATGAACCGGTTTGTTATAGAAACCTTAGAAATTTTTCTAAAGGGAGTAGTCGTCTTGTCGCGGCATATAAGCTTTAATTTATGGGGTTCGTTTCTCAGTAATACTATTTTCAGTT
The DNA here is from genome assembly GCF_014839805.1 of Manduca sexta. Lineage (NCBI taxonomy): Eukaryota > Metazoa > Arthropoda > Insecta > Lepidoptera > Sphingidae > Manduca > Manduca sexta. Next base: position 10,256,313 of record NC_051129.1, read on the forward strand.
TTGGGATTAAAGAAAGTTTGTATACGAGAGTTATCACTCAGTGGAGCTCCGTAACAAAAACGCATGTCAGTACAGGTGTACTGAAATGTGTTTTTACTTAAATAGGTAGGTACTTATTTACAACCTTTGAAATTTACAATTAGCTAATGGCGAAATACTACGCTAAAAATCTGCCAAAAATTAGCTAATGGCGAAATACTACGCTAAAAATATTTAAAAGTATTGTTTACGTTAAAACAAACATATCACATAAACAATGTATTTTAAAAGCTGCTGAACATTGCACCGCAATAACAATAAATACTCCGGCCTCAGTTCTGTTAACATTGTAGGACAACAACTAGTTTTTTTAAACTAAACGTTGAATTGTGTACATCCGGTTCCAACAGGCCGGCATAATTATGTCGACTATCGAAGGGTAATCATCTCTCGTCAGTCGTCATTCTATGGGAACCTACTCCAGCTACCAACAGGTGCAGGGGGTCACTTTACCGTGCGCGTATAAAAAAAAGAATTCACTTCTTCTTCTTCTTCTTCAGCCTTCATCTACCCAATGCTGAGTAAAGGCCTCTTCCATATTTCGCCAACTAGCGCGGTCTTGGGCTTTCCGCATCCAGTCTTTCCCGGCCGTCCGAATGATGTCGTCGGTCCATCTTCGCGGCTGCCTCCCCACGTTCCTGTGCCCAGTTCTTGGCCTCCATTCTAGTACCTTCCTCCCCTATCGGCCATCTGATGTGCCATTCATGCCAAGAATTCACTACAAGTGCGCAACTTAACGGACGTACATATTTCTTTAGCGAACATTAAATAAATCTTTGTATATGGAACTATTCTTTTTTATATTTACTTTGTAGAGTTACTTGGGGCTGTCCTAATGTGATGATAAAAGCACTTAAGGAGAAACAGGGTGAATTATACTTTTGATGCGTTTCTCATGATTAGTCAAATTGCCGACGACACAACAATTACATAAGTAATGATTTCTTATGTTTACGCGAATGTTAGACATTGAAATAAAACTATTTTCCCAGATAATTTCGCAGTTTTTTATAATAATTTTTTCCCGACATTTTGAAGATTAAGTTTTCATGGTCACGGGGGGACTAAGGTGTTGGCCGTCCAAAAAGTCAAAGTTTGAATATTTACTTACAATTATTTGCACATAAATGTTGGTAATGCTGAATGCACGCAATTTTTTATAATATGGATTTTTTAATAGTCCTGATTACTTGGTGCCTATTAAATTGTTCTATATGACTGACAGTTTTAGTCCTGCCCGAAAAAAGGAGAAGTCAGTGCGTTTGCCATCAATAAGTTTACATCAAATTATCTCATATAAAAGTAGTTGGAAGTGGAACAGATTGTAAAGACGAATATCCGCAAGTTCAAAGCCCAAAGGCACGCACTTTTGATTCTTCTAAAGTTATGTGAGTATTCTTTATGAATTATGGCTTGCTTTTACGGTTAAGGAAAACATTGTGCGGAAATCATAATACTAATGCTAGTACTATAATCATAATACATAAGTACAGGCCCGATATATTAATCTCATATTTAACATGAACTATCAGTATGTCATCGTCAGCATCATCCTCATACACAGCATGTCCACTACAGAACAAATAAGCCTTTCAAAGATTTCTAGACCCAATTGTTGAAAGCAGTGTACAGTGCCTGATAATAAAATATTTAGTGGATTTCTTACACAAGTCTCTCAAAATCTATCCACTGTAACGGTAACATACAACAAGAATACATAGATAAAAGGCCGCTGGTATTCCAAGGCGAACGTCCAACGGCCTAAAACGGCCCATTCCGAATATGTATGGGTGGAATAGACTGTATTTCAATTGGTAATGTAAACAAAATGAGCACTTTTGTAAGTGATAGGACCGTGTTGGAAGCCCTTTTTTCATAAATGGACCATCTTTATTGCGTTTGTATGTTACACTACCATGGAAAAACTGGTTTGGCTCTTACAGATTGGAGCCGGTAAGAATTTTTTGCTATCGAGTGCCACCAGTGGTAAGTAGTTACCATTACCCTGGAGATCGGCAACAACAGGAGCGCAGTTAAGCCGAACGCATTGATCCTCATTGAAGACTTTCAAAGTTATTTTTCTTTACTTGCCCAGTATTCCTTTGCTATAAATCGGCCACGCACTGAAAATTCTTCTGGCATTATGGATATTTCAATGATGATGAACAGGAATACATACTACCAGGAAGGCGAGCTACGTACAAAATAGCAGACCCCCCCCCTCCTGCCAACACACCACTTGTTGAAAAGCATAAGCGTTTTTTTTTTTTTTTGCAAAAGTTTTTTTTTGCAATACATTAAACTTTTATTGAAAATTAATAAAAATATAATCTCCATAGACCAACCTGATACTTCCTTAGTATTCCGCTATAAAACATAATATTTAAACAACACATTATTCCGGTAACCAAATAAACTCAGACGTACTAGAATATTAAAAAGCATGTTTTATGTCAATGTAGCACTAACTTATGTAATAGCGAACATTTCCACGATATGTACCAGTATTAAAGCTACATCCCCACACTCTAAACTAAATAATTCAAAGATTCCGAACGCATTTTGCCGTCAGTGGGATGTGTGGATACACCGCGAGTCAGGTAAAGGCGCGCATTCGGCAAATATTTAGATAAACCCACTACGAATATCACATCGAGAGCTCGCTTGTGACGAGTTCTTAACGTACGAATTACAAGTGTTCGCCGTCGGCGTCATGTGGCTGATCAAATGTATTTATCCTCAACGAAATATGTATGGAATGTCATACAATATCAGGAAAAGATCCCACCTTTCCATTGATATCTCACGTATTATAGTTATTAAGTAATTTAGCATAAAAAAATCTTATAATTTCATTCGTGTTCATAATCAAACGCTTACAAATAAATAAATAATCTTATTAATTCCTACTTTTTAGCAGCGAAAGAAAAGAACCCAAAAATACTCGTTGAATAAATAAAAAAATTAAACTAATTAATTTCGCGGGGGCAACGGAAGCCTGTGTATCAGCTCACAAAATTAATTAATTATTTGGATTTGGTTAATGACCACGCTTGCGATACAGCCCGCCGGTAATTATTAGGCGTTTCCCGTGATACAATTAACAATATCTGCAAATAATTTTACCGATTACGCGCACAATTCGCGTTTAATGGCGACCTATGTCGATAATTATCAAACATTTCATGATACCGGGATTATCAAATAATTTTAATGGAGGATAGAAGCAAAGCATCCATATTTTATGTAAGTATATCGAGTAGGCTATAAATCAGATCGACACGTGCGCACGGCACCGGGGCTAGATGGCAAGTGACGTGAAGCGCGCGGGGGCGGGGGACGGGGCAAAAACTAAACGACCCAGAAACAAACTTTCTTTTTTTTACGTCTATACATTACGCCTCTTTCGCGCTAAGTTACGCGAAAGCCGAGAACGATGACTACTGCAACTTGTTGGTATTTAAAAAGCGATTATGTGTGTTGGATTTGGATGTAATTTGTCACACCAATTATAGACAGTTTTAAATTAACAGATAGAGAAAATCATTGCCTTTTTTACTGGAAAAATGTACAGTGGGACTTTTTTCCAAAAAAATAGATTTATACGGGCGAAGCCGCGAGTAAAAGAAAATATAATATAAACTAAATTGAACTTTGAGACACGGAGTCAGTGTAAGAACGAAGAAAATTTTCCGCGTTATTTATTAGAGTGACGGCGTGTATCGGGACCTTTTGTGCGGCATGTGCAGCATTATGGGCACGAGCCCGACGGGTCTCTCGGTATCAATAACAGAAGCAGAGGATGTAAAAGTTGAACGTTGGTCAGTTGAAACTTTGTTACGGTCGGCCATCGCGCAGATTGTCAATAAAAGTTTTCAAAGTAATTTTATCTTGGGACCATCTTGTACGTTTCTTTTTTATAAACTTGGGGTGGCGCGTCAAGAGTTTTATTGCGTTTGACATTCGAAATGAAAACGTTTAACGCAACGCAATTTCGATATCGCAGTGAAGACACCACGCGCGGCAAATCGGGGATAGTCGATCGCAAACTCCAGAGTTTGCAAACTAACGATAACAAACACCCCGCAAATCCGCCATGAAACCGCTGGAATTGGTTGAAAAATATGCTACCGCATAAGCCTGAGCTCGGCAACAAAGTAAATCGAGAATTTAGCGCGGCCACAGTGGGATTAGTCGATGAAAAGTTTCGCGAGAGCCCTGCCGGTAAACTTCTCATCTCTTGTTGATGTTGGAAAATAATAAAAAATAGCGCACTAGGGGAGAGAGGGAGACAGATATAGATAGGAAGGTACAGCCGCAAGAGACGGGGGATTAGCGCACAGAGCCGGTGGACGTGACGCAATGAATAATCGAGGTCCGCGCGAGACGATTAAAATTAATACTTTCTGAAGGTAATGTATTGCGCGAGGGACGACCGATGTCCGCAGGAAATTGGCGCGGTGCAGCTTAATAATTTTAATGCTGTCGCTCGCTTTATACATGAACGAGATGAGCAGTTTTATCACGTTGTAAAGTTTTATTTCATATTGTTTTCTATGTGATACTAACTCCTACTCACGATTTACTTTGCCTGAAATAATTTTAAGTACATTCCAAAAGATTGTTTAAGTTGTGCGTGAAAATATCGTCAGCCGTTAATTTTGCCAGTAATTTCTATAGAAGTTCATGTCATATTAAAAATTAGATATCCCTGAGTAGATAACACAGTCTAAATATGCTACACATATACATTTTCGCCATCATTCATAATCTATCTATCTTCTATCTTCTATACTTCTATACTTATAATAAATCTGTAGAGAGGTCAATTCTGTACATGAAATATATTTCCAAAATAACTATCAGGGGGTGATTAGAGATCGATACTGATGCCAAAAATGCAATTAGTAAAATTTTTGTCTGTCTGTCTGTCTGTCTGTCTTTCTGTCTGTCTGTCTGTCTGTCTGTCTGTCTGTCTGTCTGTCTGTCTGTCTGTATAACCGTTATAGAAACAAAAACGACTCGACGGATTTTAACGAAACTTGGTACAATTATTTGTCATACTCCTGTGCTGGTTATAGTATACTTTTCATCACGCTACAATTAATAGGAGCAGAGCAGTGAAGGGAAATGTTGGGAAAACGGGAGAAGTTACTCCATTTTTAAGCTTCCGTCGCGTGTGCAACCTTAATGGTTAAAGCTACGCAGAAATCATGTATGACGAAAATGTTCTCCTTAAAATTATGTAAAAATATCCCACGACAGCATATGTCTATCTTTTATGGTTGACTCACAATAACACGTGTAACTCCCGATAGCTTAGCAGTTCGAAGCTTTCTCATTATATTTGTCTACTCTTACGTTTATAACACTCTCAGTCATCCCTAATTAAAAAAAATAACATTATTAAATATTCCATAAAAAAGAATCATAGAAATCGATATAGAAACACCAAAGTTATACATGAAATACGCTAATAATAAGCCACCACGCGTGAATACTGAATCATGCTATAAGCTTCCTTCGATTTCACCAGGATCCCATCATCAGACCCTGACAGGACAATCGGACCACCTGCATACCACCATACTTAAAAAAACATCCCGACAAATTGAGCACCTCCTCCATTTTTGAAGTCCGAAATCCACGCGGGCGAAGCTGCGAGCGGAAGCTAGTAGCCAATAAAAAGCTTATTCAACTAGCCAATAAATGAAAAACAAACACAGGCAAGGAACAGCTATCAAACAGCAATTCCACTTGAAGAAGTTGCAAGTGAAACAGACGTACAGTTCGCGGAAATAGCTGTCAGCGTGGAGTATGAAGCAATAAGCGACTGTTCAACAACACTTTGCTGTACAACGAATCTGCAAAAACAAGTCCGCGCTGTATGCAAATGGCATTGGTGACTGCCGCGGCATTAAGCTTGGTGGTACACAGCTGCGCGAGATCCCTGCCGCGGTCGCACTGTGAGTTGTTATAAAACATACAAAAAACTGAGTACGTATTCACTCGCTTACTAATGAATGTTTAATCAGTGTCACCAACCACTGCATTCCATTTTCTTCTTTATGCGATATAATAACTAGAGACAAAATACTTACTGAGATTAATTAGTGATTAAAGTGACGGTTTATATCTGAAATCACTGCAATGGCCGATTTTTTGGTAATGTGAATGCATTGTACGAGCCTGCCACGTCCCGGACACTGCGCGTCAGCCTGTGCACCGCGGCTTATAGTTTTCGTTGTACAATACGCCTGGTGCTCGCCAAATAATGAGAATCCTTTTATGCGGCACTCGAATTGTGCAATTACTATGGTTCGTTTTGCATCCGCTTGTGTTTTTATGTTTATTCCTTTTATCCAAGTTTGTTTTTTTAAAGTTCGTTACGCGATGATTTGCGTTTTTCGACAGGGTGATTTTTTGTCCTGGCAAGTTAAATGATATAACCTAATGGTTAATAGAGTTTAGTTAGAAAATGTATAATATTGACTAGTGTACGATGTTTTGTCTTACTCCGACAGTTTTATTGTATGTAGGTACACCAGCTGACACCAGAATGACCCATTATTTCGGCCAAATGCCGGCAAACTGCCACGATGGCGTAGTTATATTACGGTACGAATGCTATGCTGAGGTCTTGGGTTCGAGCACAGATATGGTAAAAGTCTATTATTGGGTTTTTCTGCTCAGTATTAGCGCGGAGTCAGGAATTTGCCTCCGATATGGTTTTTTTCTTGCTTCCTATAGCTAGTGGGACTGAATATACACAGCGACAAATGGGTAGCCTAGTTACGCCTCTGTCTAACTCTTCGGGGAAAGAAATTTGTGAGTGTGGAACGTGGGTGTGTAAAGGCTGGAAAACAGGTAAGTTGTCATTTGATGTCGTGTGATGTATACTGAGTGTAACTTTTCACCATGTTTAAGGAATGAGACGGGAAAGATCAGTGTATTTATTTAAATACAAATCAAGAATTTCCATTTGCTTCGTAACAGCTTCCAAGTTGAAATAAATATTTACTCAATTTATTACTTGTAATTGTAAATCCCAGGTGAATTAAAATTCCTGGAATCTGTAAAAAAAAGACGCTTGTTCGAACAAGATTCTACGAACTACGTTAAAACTTTAAAAAAATACTAGTAGTTTGTGGAATATAGATTATTTTTTTACAGTCCTCTACGTATTTTAAACGTGAAAAAATAATGTAAAATATAATTTTAACTTGTATTATAAATTTGTAAATTAATTAAATATCTTTATAAATAGTTCTGCAAGCGCCTCCGTGAAAACCAGTTCCTGATATAAAAGTCCACGGTACGGATTATCAATATGTTTACCTATTTACTTAATATTGATGCATTTATACTTATACTGATCATATACGGTTGTAAAATGGTTTCTGAAATTGAACCGAATGCTACACATTGAAATAAAACTGTATTAAAGGATTTTGTGTCAATGAAATTTTGAGTCTCGACGTTTCGATAGCTTTTGAACCTACAGGATCATGGGCCGGTCTGGGTTGTTTGTCGTCTGAAAAATTACATTTAATACCATAGTTTTATTTTATACTAGCTTTTGCTCGCGACTTCCCCCGCGTGAAGGAGTTTTCAGGGATAAAAGTCTCGCTATATAATTTTCCGGGATAGAAAGTATTACGTACCCAGCGTCTCAAACTGTCTCCATACCAAATTTTATAAAAATCTGTTCAGTAGATTTTGAGAAAATCGATAACATACAGCTGTCTGTAACATGTAGCTCTCTGTCTGTACAGAAAAGGGAACTTTGTTTCATTTTTATGTTTGTAAAAGTTCATCTGTATGTACGCTACCCAACTCCAAACCCGCAACCCATTTACCATCCAAGTCTCAAACGGGGCAACCACCGAGCAACGCCGGAGACGCCGTACGAAAATTTGATTTATACTTGGCAGTGTGTCAAGTGGCTTATTCAGTTCGCGAATGCGGAATATTGGGGTGATAATAAAGCTTTATTTGGCTTATATTGAGCGTGCGCCCTCTTCAGTGTATGGGCGATGTTTCAACGCGGACGTCGATTATGACTTAACTTGAGTTGCTCTTTTTTAATTGTAAATTGTTATGGAATATCAACAAAAAATTTGGATTTTTTTATTTTTATTTATTTATTTACACTTTGTACAAGTGCTATACAGGCGGACTTTTTTTTATTTATTTACACTTTGTACAAGTGCTATACAGGCGGACTTTTTTTTATTTATTTACACTTTGTACAAGTGCTATACAGGCGGCCTTGTTTTTTATTTATTGACACTTTGGTCAAGTGCTATACAGGCGGACTTTTTTATTTATTTACACTTTGTACAAGTGCTATACAGGCGGACTTTTTTTATTTATTTACACTTTGTACAAGTGCTATACAGGCGGACTTTTTTTATTTATTTACACTTTGTACAAGTGCTATACAGGCGGACTTTTTTTATTTATTTACACTTTGTACAAGTGCTATACAGGCGGACTTTTTTTATTTATTTACACTTTGTACAAGTGCTATACAGGCGGACCTTTTTTTTATTTATTTACACTTTGTACAAGTGCTATACAGGCGGACTTTTTTATTTATTTACACTTTGTACAAGTGCTATACAGGCGGACTTTTTTTTATTTATTTACACTTTGTACAAGTGCTATACAGGCGGACTTTTTTTTATTTATTTACACTTTGTACAAGTGATATACAGGCGGACTTTTTTTTTATTTATTTACACTTTGTACAAGTGCTATACAGGCGGACTTTTTTTTTATTTATTTACACTTTGTACAAGTGCTATACAGGCGGACTTTTTTTTATTTATTTACACTTTGTACAAGTGCTATACAGGCGGACTTTTTTTTATTTATTTACACTTTGTACAAGTGATATACAGGCGGACTTTTTTATTTATTTACACTTTGTACAAGTGCTATACAGGCGGACTTTTTTATTTATTTACACTTTGTACAAGTGCTATACAGGCTGACTTTTTTATTTATTTACACTTTGTACAAGTGCTATACAGGCGGACTTTTTTTTATTTATTTACACTTTGTACAAGTGCTATACAGGCGGACTTTTTTTTATTTATTTACACTTTGTACAAGTGCTATACAGGCGGACTTTTTTTTATTTATTTACACTTTGTACAAGTGCTATACAGGCGGACTTTTTTTTATTTATTTACACTTTGTACAAGTGCTATACAGGCGGACTTTTTTTATTTATTTACACTTTGTACAAGTGCTATACAGGCGGACTTTTTTTATTTATTTACACTTTGTACAAGTGCTATACAGGCGGACCTTTTTTTTATTTATTTACACTTTGTACAAGTGCTATACAGGCGGACTTAATGCCATAGGCATTCTTTCTCAGTCAATCTTGGGATAGTGTAAAAAAGACGGAGGCATGTGCACAATAAAAAAGAAGAAAAACACATAATAAGAGAAATATTCAAACAAATGTATGAAATTAGATTTAGTTTTACAGAAACAAAATACAAGTTTAAGAGGTAAAGTTATGATTGGTGAATTTAAAAAAGTGTATTCTTATTTGTTTATTCTGGAAGTGATAATAAACTTTACACAAGTATTGTGTATTATACAGATCCACTCCTTTTGAAGTAACTGACTTATGCTTTTATTTCATCGATCACATAGTTTTCATTATTTTCGTTATAGTAAATAAAGTTAATTCAATATCAAACAACATCTATCCTCTAGAAATCAACAATATAACGATATGAATTCAATTAATATAAGGCTAATTACACACTAACACAAATTACAAACCTCCGGGTCGAGCGTAAAGAATTTAAACCAGAGAAAAAAAGTGCGCACAAACTTTTATCTTTTGATATACGCCGCACAGCCAACCGACGGCGAACCGTGAAAAAATAAAATTAAAACGTGTTCTAATTAGCTTAATAACAAACATTTTTTTTTTCGCGGTCGCACAATTATTCCGTCGGGAACCAAATGAGATTGTTTCAACAGTTAATTAAAAAGATATAAAATGGCACTCGTACAATCACGTATATTCTGTTACAAGCTTGGAGCGTGAGTGAGAGTTTCTAACAAGCAAGCTGGGGCCTTATTCTCTATCCCGCACGTTATTTTAACAGTGCGTAACATGCACGTAACACAACGCATCATGTTTAGGACTATAGAAATTTGGCTTACAGAATACCATTCCACGCACATTTCTCGAAGATAACATGACACGGCCGCGTTACGCGTTTACACTATCATACAGAATAAGGGCCCTGGTTTGCTATAGAGCGTGTTCACATTACGTCATTTGAACGAGCTGACGCGCAGCATACGCGATGCAGTCGAGGGTTGTACAGTTACATTTTCGTAATATTATCGTCCTGCTAAGTTAAGTTTAAACCAGCAAGTTTTCGCAGCAATATGTGCAAAAACTTCTAGATGCATTCACATTATTGGTAATATTTCAATAATTTGCAACATATATGCCTCCAAATTTTCAAAAGTCGACTTCTCGTGACTATTTACGCGATTAAATCGTATGCAGTAGATAACTTATGTGAGTTTTCTTGTTAATGTAACCCCCGCTTAAAGAAGAAGAAGCTAATCCGCGTAGAAAGCGCGCAAAACTCCATGAAAAAAGGTCGTGTGTATGTGACTTTAGATTATTATATCCCTGTTTAGGGAAAAGAATCATGTGATGTTGACTTACCGGAAAAATAAGACGAATACTTTGGATGTAGCATAATTTTGATACAACCATTTATGTGAGTTTAATCAACATTTCTTTTGCAAACAATGAAACTCTTACACAAATGTGAAATGTCCTTCATTACTCCTAAAAAGGAGGTACGGTTATAAAAAAATAAATTAGAGGTATGGCGGAAATTAAAATTAATTCTTTTGTATTTTAGAAATATCATAATGAACGAAACGGTATTGGTTAAGTATGTTTTATGTTACATCTTCCCCGTTAACCCCGCTATTTTTATAAATATAATAATCAGTTGGCAACAAAATTAATCCTCATTTTGTGCGATATGGTAGTTCGTCATATTTTTATAGATTCTTCGAACTAAAAGAGTCATGCAACTTTCAGAAATTTCAAGGAAACTATTTTTTATCATCGGTGTCGATTTTAGATAAAACGCACTCTTTGTAACCGAATGACTTTATTGATGACGATTTTAAAACTTGTGTTTTCAATTTCATGTCACAAGTTTAAAAACCGTCATAATATATTATTAATTCTGTTAATATAAATGACAATGTGTCTATCTGACTGTCATACTTTCACAACTAAACTGCTGAACCTATTTTGATAAAATTTGACACGAAAGAAGTCAGAACCAAGAAAGTATAGCCAGCATCAAAAGTACCAGAATAAATTTAAAATTGACTTTAAACTTTCGTAACCGTATCAACAATCGTTTTTTCTTCACCAAAATAAACTTCAAAGACTTTACTTAATTTTATATAATAAAAAGAATATTTCGATTGAAGTTAATATGTAGACGCGTTTTGAATTTGTTCAGCTACATTTGTGCCTGATTGTAGGTACATACTATACCTAGATATATTTTGATACATACTGATTTCGAACCGCGACCAAAAGCAAGTATTGAATGTATTGTTTACACAATGTCGAAAAGCAGCGAAGACAGACGAAGGTAAGATATACCGCGGGCGTCTGACGTGAGTTAAGAATGCGAATAAAGGAGTCATGACGGCATCATAAGTAGTGCTCCGCGGGGAATGAGCCGGGACGCTTGCCGTCCTACGTCAAAACGAGTTATGAATTCCGGAGTGGCGTGAAAAATAACGCCACGCCGCGGCGCGCATTCGTTCCTGACAACCACTGAGGGTTACCAGTGTCGAGGAACTGCCTTATTTACTGTAGTAACTTATAAACTTGGTAAATAGATGATAGAGCTATAAAATCTGGCCATCGATTTGATTAATACAGCATATAGGTAAATGGCTATGTAATTGTATTTTAATTACGAAATAAGAAACGAAAACGTGATTTGTTTCGCTAACAAAAAAATAACATTAAACTTGATTTAAATTAGTGTAATGCTGTAACGGACATAGCTCGGAAAATAAGCAAGCTGAAGTGGCAGTGGGCTGGCCATATCTGTCGTAGGACCGATGGCCGCTGGAGCAGACGAGTCCTAGAGTGGAGACCGCGTCTCGGTAAGCGTAGCGTAAGACGACCTCCGACCCGCTGGTCCGACGATATTCGTAGGATCGCCGGTGGACGCTGGATGAGGAGAGCGGAGGACCGAACAGCGTGGCGCGCTTTAGGGGAGGCCTATGTTCAGCAGTGGACAGCTGTAGGCTGATGATGATGATAATGAAAAATGCTGTAAAGTGGAATTCTTTAACTACATTTATCTCGACGGCTCTGTAATACATCCTGCTGTCCCACCGCCCACGTTGTTCCCTCTTTGACAAAACCGTTATACCAACGGCTACTACACCTCATTAAAAATGGAATAATTTTAAATTTCGAACTGTGAAGAAACAAAATTGTCCACAACCCTGGTAACTCCTGCGACGACAGCCCTATTAGCCAGCCGAAGCTGAAATGTGTGCAGGCCGTGTCAAACCGCGGGGCCATTGAAAGCGGAAATATTTCTTTGATACGGCGAGTGTTATTCATAGAGAACTGTCTGAGCGTGCGCCTTCGTGTTTCCTCACTCTGTTCACACCTATACTGACGTAACTGTTTCTTTATTATTTATTTATAAAAATATATAAAAATAATTATTTCACTTATATTTTTGTATTAAAAATGGTATTTCGCAAACTATCAACATAATCCAACATGACTTATTTCTAAGCACAAAAAACAATTCTGAAAAGACGAAGAAAAAAATGTTTATTTTTAATAAGTATAACGTATCCAGGCTAATGTCGTGAAGTTCTCAATACGCAATTTTTGTGTAACAATAAACCCAAGAGACATCTAGACGAAATTCTATGTAATACACATTGACATCATAATAAGGTTATTCTATTTAAGCATAAAATATACTAACGGACACACATATCTAATCTCCTGAGGTTCCTTTTAAATACGTCTACGTAGCCCAACTATTAGCTACATTGAAATCCCTTACAAAAACGTCAGTAACTGATTTAAATAACAATTCTTAATTTCAAAAATTATAATCTGACATGAACATATTATCACTTCTTTACCTGAATGGTACCTAATCAGCGCTACTTCTCTTAATTTATTCACATAGAAGATTATCCACATATGCCGTTTATATGACCACTAAGGTCTGCGATCGACCGTGTGATCGCATCTTTACATGCTCATTACTTTGTCCCGGCTATTTGTTGGTGTTGGAATATTTGCATCCGCCCGGATAGCGACCACTGCACACAAGGCGTAATGCCCGCCATAGTGGCTGACGTATTTATCGCGTTCCGGGATCTGCCTGTGTAGGTATATCCGGTTCCAAACAGGCCCGCATAATTATGCCGATTGGTGAGAGGTAATCATTTCTCGTCAATCAACACTATATGGACGCCTTAATTAATAATTTTAATATTAAATATTTAATAAATAAATTACCCCGATGCGCCTGATCGTAAGTGGACACTTACCATTAGGCGCAGTGGGATAATTTCCCCGAGACCGAATAAAAAAAAAATTCTCATTCTGATATCAACATTAAAACAATAGGCATCAGACTCAGTTTAAACTGTAAACAATAATATATACCGACAAAGTAATTTCATGTAATGCCTATAAAAATATAACGAGCGGCTCGTAAATGTTAAAATCGTGCCTCCTCTATCGATGTAAAGGGCCGCGTATAAACTCGTCGAACTGAGAGCCCCCAGCTTAAGCTTAGTTTAATTTTGTGAACCCATTTTTTGGACCATTACGCGAACCGTAACGGGACGGGCACTGCTTTTTAAACGACTGCCAAATCTGATGGTTTAATAAAGTTTCGTTGCTTTATTTGGAGGCCGCTAATCATAATCTTTTGAACTGTTATTGAGCCTAAAAGGATTATACGCGGGAGCGTGTTGTTACGCGACAGACCTTCGCGTTCGCTTTTGCGAGATTTCCCTTAGGTGTGGCCGTTGAGGTGATATTGCTTTTCGGGTATTTCGGGTGTATTTACATAATGATTATTTAAAAAAGCAATAACCTTAAAGTGTTGGTGCTTCAGATACATGGTTATTACTTAAGAAATTATGTAAAATTACATTCCGTTTTAGTTTATTTCGAGGGTAAACGATATTATGTTTTAAATAAAAGTTAACTTTAATATTAAACGAGCTAGAACAGCAGCACCGTTTTACAAAGGCAACGCCATAGAATTTGCGCGAAAGGCCAGAAAATCACGAATTCATACTGTTTGTTTATTACGAAGACAGTAAATCTCACCGCGCCGCCGACTCCAGAATGTAAATGCGCGAAATAAAAGCAGTTATAACCGTGAACCGGCTCGTATAAATATCTGCGTTCGGTAGGAGACTGGTCATCCATCCGGCGAAAGAATAAAAAGAAGAAATTTTATCGTTTCGTACCGACGATCGCCGGGAATTTTTATGTTTCTCATGCGGCCCGCGTAGTGCTCCGCTATGAACAGATTCGTCGCTCCGCAAACTGTCGTAAATCCCTAACATTGTTCTGATCCGCTCTCTATAGTTTAATAAAAAAAATATACACACACAAGGAAGGATATACGAGTGTTGCTTGAGACGTGATCCTTTTCAATCGTCCAGTCCCGCGTGTGTTTCTTTAACGTCTTTCGTCTGCGACAAACGGCAACGTTGTTATCAAGTTAGGTCAATAAAAATGTATTGTACATATGAAAGTGTTTTCGGGTTATGGCTGCGAGTTTATTTTTATGGTGAACGCAGTTCAGTTCAATAATTGAAAGTATTACCTGATTGATACCACAATGACTAAACAGCGTTAAGTTGTTTTAAAAAAGGGGATGTTTTGACTTATTTCATAAAACACAGTTTTTATTTATCAGAAATAATTTATTTAATAACCAACAAGCAAGCCGTAACAAACAGATCAAGTAATTAAAGTAGGACTTACAAGTCAATACACACACCATTGAAATATGAAGGGAATATATTCATTACCCATAACAAAAAAGGTTTCATTCATAACAGAAAAATACCAAACGACCCTCTCAAAACATAAGTCAAATGCGGAGCAAAAGTTTGCCAATCAATACGTCACGAGGCGACCTCGGCCGATCAGATTCACGAAACATTAGAAAAACTCACAACCCAAGCGAATGCGGCTTTAAAATCCTCCTCGCAAAGCATATTCGAAACGAACGCTCCTTAAATGAGTCCACGTACCGTCAATTCACGTCACACTGGGCTTTATAAAACAAAGATGCGAATTAATGGCTCTCATTCGGAAAGGTCTATTGTGAGAGAACGTCCCCGGGGTGTACCCTTCCATTTGGGAGAATTGGACGTGCACTAGACCAACGCAGCTTGACACACTCGTGTCTCCGGCAAATCATATTGATAAACGCTAACGAGGGCGCGCCCGCCGCCTTTCGGGGCTCACCGTACATTGGCCGCGTACCAACAAACGGAATAGATACGGCCGCCGTTTATTAGATTCGTCGCTTTCTTTCTTTACCTTTGACTGCGAGGTTAGTATTGTCTTTTCGGGCCGTACGCTTTGACGCCTACTTACCGTTTCGCGATATTGCCAATTGATCTGATAATCGAATATCGCTTCGCGTGACTTTATTGCGTTTCGATATAATGACGCATGTACACGTGTGCTCGCGAATGAGATGTTACGCGGTTGCGAAAAATGAGCCATAATGCGTAAGGGCAGGGAGGAAAGTGGCGCGCGTATGGCAAACTAATGCCGTCAAGTCGTAACGTAGAAACGCGATCGCATAAAAGCCGATCGAATGAAGTCGACCCGCGCATACCGTCTGTGTGACAGGAACACACGTCTGACACATATCGCGAGGGGGTTTACGATTTAACATAAAATATTACAATCGCTCGTAAAACGTTAAAATTCGTCCGGAATACGGTATTAGTTTGGCAAATCGTGCGTTTAAATTGCCCTCAAACGTTTCTGTATTGGTCTTTGTGTACAAAAATTGCGTAACGTAACAACTGAATTTGATTAACCGATGAAAATTCCGTGTTGCTCCATGAAATGTTGTAAAAATACGAGCAGTTTTATGTTTTATGTACTCCTAAAATGTTCAGTACATTTCTGTTGAACTTGACTGTGTAAACAAACTTAACTTGATGTTTCATTGTGAGTTTGGTTTGAATAGATTTCTATTCTTAAAAAGTGCTTATATAGTAGTCCGTCTAGCGCGTAGGCGTTAACTGCATCTAAATTAATCCGAGTACTAATATAAACAAGGTGTTTATTTGCGTAGCAGGATGCGCGTAGGTAGGCGTGTATTGTTGTTTGCAATGCATGTACTCTAGTGCCGTGGTACACAATGTTTGAACTCAACAAAGTAAACCGCAACGCGCCCGACCGCCATTCATTAGGATAATTGGCAGTCAAACGCATGCATTAACTGTCACGAATCAAGATTATTTCGTTCCGGGATTATAATAAAACATGCTGTCTGTAGCGCTATAAGCGACGATAGTCTAGTTAGGTGTGGATCGCGCTGCCGAGACGAACATCCGTAGGTTTAAAACCCAAAGGCACACATCTTTCACTTTGTTTTTAAATTATGTGTGAATATTTGTGAATTATAGCTTGCTCTAACGGTGAAGAAAAAAGACGTGAGGAACCTTGCACACCTGAGAAGTTCTCTATAGGAATTTGGTGGGATTTAAAATAAAGAATTTTAAAAGGGAAGCCGTTTGGAATCATGTTGTATGGACGCTTCGCTACTGTTGGATACAAAAAAATCTGTATTAAACCAATAAAAACATTGCAATCCGTCATAACAAAACAATTCACGGGAGCAATAATTAAACGTGACAAAAGAGAATCAAACTTTACACCGACAATTTAATTTGAAACGCCGCGTGACATCTCCGACGGGGCGTGTCTTTTTTTGAACTAACGAAGTCTCTTTGTCGTGAGCCATCAGATCTTATAAATGGGGAAATTTCACAAACATTCAATAAATAAATATCCTGTGCCCATAAACACATTTGAGCCAATACTCATCAGAAGGCACGCGGAAAGCGAAACTCGACTCGGCGCCCGTTACAGAAGACCACTCGGCAAAACCTTTTACGTCCGTAATGGATGATCTTTCAAAAACAAAAAGGGAAGTCAAATGGATATAAAACTTGATAGAACATTACTGTATAAAGTACCTAATGGATTTGAAAGGGAACAAACGTCCCATGGGCATATCTTTCTTTTAACGTAAATTGATTGGACTTGTGTCGACGGCGGGCGTTGCTTTCCCGATGTATTGTTACATATGTTGTACGAGTCGGGCCAGAATAAACAATGCGTTTAAGTGCTGTTGTGAGAATAAATTACTGTTTAAGTTATACTCAACCCTTCATCTCCCACTCCCCACGGCAATTTTTGTGCGCTCAGTTTTGCACAGAATGCACGACGCCAATGCATGGAGGATGCATGGACATTAGTCGTGGGCCGAGGTACACAGTGTAGTGCCCATACCTCGTGGTTGTATAACATGTGTAAGCCTAAAAGGGCCCGTAAATGGTTACCCTCCGCCTATCTTAGAAACTTCCCATCTTTCTCCCATTTTCTTTCCCACTCTCTATCGGGTTGCGGTTGTAAGTTGATCCTTTGCATACCATTCGCATGGTAACACCGTCAATAAGAGCAGGTTCCACCCAAAAATAAGAACTTACTCATAATCTTTTCAAGTGTCCTGCCTGTAAACAAATAAAATAATTGGACACACCTGTGTAAAATGCATTCGAAAAAACTGTTGGACTTGGACAACGTAAATACGACGTTATGCCTACAACCTACGGTCCAATTTCAGGGATTTACCATTTTTTTATTACAATTGAACACACGAACAAATGCTAATCCTACGGTAAATGCCCATTGCTATAAACACATACAACGCGATGCATATCGGATGTGTTAGCGTTCTCTGTAAACGGGAACCACTGCGACTATGGGATTTGATATGCATTGGGATTTAGTCGGGATATGCCACATACACCATGCCCTGGATTAACATATACGCAATTTTACTCCTTTGTAAATACACAACAGGACAATTTTTATTGAACAGTTTTCAAGCAGGTCGGACAGTGATCAAACCAGAACTTAAATACGAAATTATAAAGATTCATTCAAAACTATTCCCTTAGTTCTGCTATTATTAAGTATTAATCATTAAATGAAATAAATAAAATAAAATTCCATTTTCACTCTTTGCGTGCCGCGCCTAATCTGCACGTTCAATTAGCAACGTTTAGTTTCATATTACTAGAGACACATCACGCCTTCATTTCCGAAGGAATAGGCAGAGTTGTAATCAGGGTACCAACTTTTCGGCATGTGTGTTCCGTGATGTGACCGGTGAAACCTATCGCCATATCGGGAACTAATTCCAAACTCCAGACTGATATTGGACAGAAAAACCCAATCTGAGATTCGAACCCGGGACCTTCAAATGGTGTCGTACCGTGCACAAAATACAACAACGCCACCGAATCAATTCATATTTGATATTACTAACATAAATTATATTATATTTTTAATGAATGCTTTTGAAATAATATTCAATTAATAGCCAATTGATTATTATTTACTGAGCGGCCGCAATTTGTATACATGTTAAATAAATGAAATTTTGGTTTATTATCAGGATATCAATATTTTATTGAAGAAATTTTACGAAACACGTATTATATTTCCGTTTCAGTTGATACAAAATTATAAACATTTATACGCAGTTTATTAACTTTTTTTCATGTTTAATTATAATATTAGTTGGCTAATTAGATTGTTCAAACTATTAAAAAAAAATTGCGAATCTCAAACCTATGGCCGTGAAAAGTGTGTAGTACATGAGAATTGAGTTCCAGGGCCTATAATTACATACCTTTAGGTCTTAAATGTTCGTTTTATAAGTTTTTCTTTATTACATTCCCATGCAGTTATCGCTCCAACTCGTGTAAAATTGCATCTTGTACATAGTTAGAATTCTTGATTTTTGCATACACATGCCTTTTATTTCCAAGGGATAGGCAGAGGCGCAACTCATGCACCTACTTTCCGCTTTGTGTATTCCGTCCCATGATGTGATAGGGTGCGAGCCTATCGCCATATCGGACACGATTCCAGACTCCGCGCTTATACTGAGTAGGTAAATAATTTTTAATAACATTTTTTTTTATAAATATTTATATTTTTTTGTGTTAAACATAATATTACTTTGTTCGACCCGAGGTTGGTACCCGAGGCTTCGTCACTTCAGTCGCATCGTAATGTAACTAGCTACATTAAAGAAACAGTCTTAATTTTTAATGGATTGAAAAGTCTTATTTTCTCATAAATTTACTGTTTTCGCTGATTAAAATCTTAACTGCGATCGTCTTAACAACTCTTTGCTGTTTAATGCGTATTAAATTAATTCTTGAATTAATAAATATTCCATACCATAATTACGCGAATTTTGAATTCCCGGCACACTATTTCCATGAAATAATATCATCTATATTTTTATACAATTTTAATACTAATTAATATTTAATTTTATGCCATTACTGTTAGGTAAATGTACGATAGCAACTAACGACTGCGCAAATAAACGATGCCTACAAATATTTGGCACTGGCACGCGATACAATAGTTAGAAAATCAATTGCGTACGACCAGGTGAACTAGTATTTACGTATGGAAATGTAAACAAACCGCTTGATGAAGGTCGGAGGACCACGATTGGGTCGGCCAAGACAACATTTAATTTCTCATACATTTTTAATTGCCACCATAACAGAGAGGGTGTAAATTGTAGAATTAATCGTTTGGTTGCATACAGGAATAAATTGTCCTATAGTTGAAACCAATTAAATATTAACTTATAAGCCAACAATGCAATTTCACTGATAGTATTTATTCTTATAAGTTCGTACGAGACTTCTTTGTATTTTTCTGGTTTCTTACCCTTCATAGTCGAATATTTTATTAAATATGTGGTAATGCAAAAAATAATATTGATGGGGATTAAAAAAGGCAACGACGATGCTTAAGATTACAGAGTCTAAAACTCCTTTATATTTGTTTTTGTGTTCAGGATCGAATATTAATCCACATTATAAGTAACTTTTGCATGTGGCTCCGCCCGTATGAAAGAGTTTGTCGTGGATAAATATTTTCCCCAGATAAATAGTATAGTATTTAAGAATATGTAGCTTCCTATTAATAAATAAAATTATTAAAATCGGTTCACAAGTTCCTAAGATTAGCGCGTTCAAACAAACGAACTCTTAATCTTTGTAATATTAGTAAAGATTAATACGCCCAAATTTCTTCTCACGCAAAATATCTTCTCAAATACGATTGAAACAACTGCACGACACCGTATGTATCAACATGACGCCCGCAATCCGACCGGCATAGCTTCATTCCGCAGTTACATCGGATTCATTGGAAGTCTGTAAGGTAACATCGACCGGCCATTCGGCCGTCCATTCCGTTTATGGCCGGCAGTAATGTGCCACTGTGAGGAGAAAAAAAATCTCACGTATAGTCGGAGCCAGAATGAACCGTAATGGCGGCTTGGGGCTGTTTCATTAAAAACGGGAAAGAGTAAAATTGTCGAACAAATAGCTGAATTAAGTAGTGCTAAGTGGGTTGTATTTCCTTTGAGTTTGTGTGGACCGTAATGGTGAGTGTCGTCTCGTGTTTTTTTTATTTATTTATAATTTATTAATGTTTGAACAACTAATTAAAAAATATGAAAGTATTTTTAAAATAAACTACATCGTATTCATACTTGGAAGTTTATTTAATTCTAAGAAAATAATTATATTTCGAATGTCCTAAATCTTTGTACAGAGACGTAGCAGCGATAGAAATTATTTTATTTTACACATGGAAAATTAAGAAAAAAAAAATACTAACACCTTTAATAAAAATCACATTTCCTGTAATCTCACCATTTTGAAAATTTTAAAAAGGAACCCCATCTGAGTACACATATAATCGTCGTTAAGCCGCTTCATGCCACGGTTCAAACTACAGCCCCAATGCAATCGTCGATTCAAAAACGAAAACTTTGACATTCACGATTTCCCAACAGAATCAAACAGGCGAGCAACGGAGTCGGACACTGGGCCAGTATTCAGGCGAACTGACGGGGGGATACGAGACACACCTTGAACAGATTGTTAAGTGGGCCTCATTTATAAAACCGCTTTGTAATTTTTATATTTAAATTCTATAGTCTCAAGAGTTGATGAAACTTTCAACTAAATATTATCGTTAAAGGTACGGATTAAGCGAAACAAAAAAATATACTTATGAAATGTAATAAAAACATAATATTTAAAGATGTGTTAAATCTAAAGGTAAATGTGTTTCTCTATTTAGATTATTATTTAATGTTTAATTAATTTTATTCTACCTAAGAGTGTTTAAATTACAATACCAAAGAGTAAGAATTTATTTATTTGAACGCATTAATATTGTGTTTTAACAAGCCACTGGCTACCGTATAAAACGTAAACACTTCAAATCCATTCAGATAATATTAATAACCATATATGTATCCTCATTACCGTAACCTCCGAAATACGAAATGATTTAAATTCCCCATAAATACGTTCTGATTACGCGCCTGTCCTCCTAGTTGGCGTCTATTGACCAGTCGTTCGCTTTTATAGCCGATCGTAAAGGGCATCGAGATCCGAAAAAAAATCAACCCCTCAACGCTGAAGCTCAACATATGTTAATTCAATTGACCATAAGAGATTTCGGAGGAAAAATAAGCCGTAAAGCGCGATATGTTTGTAATTTCATATACGGTGAAATTAATTTGACATTTTTAAAAATTAAAATTTATTTAGATATGCAATAAAATTTTAATAGACTCATGTCTGAACTTTATAGATATTGCAGAAAAACAATATGGAAGTTCTTTGAAACTATGCAGTTTATTTTATTAAAAAAAAAATATTATTCATACGGACACAAAAGTCTTAATTCGATTTGAAATTTGAATTTTTTTTAGCTACTTTAGTGGCTGACTGTATAATATTGCTTGTTACAATAATTAAACAAAGCTGGGGTACCCCTAGTATATCGCCTACGATCGACTTCCCATCTACTACAACATATTCCCTTTTTCAACAGGCAATCAAAAGCAACGTACATTTAATTCGCATCTTATTCACTGCACGCTCTGTCCAACACAAAATACCGTACCCGAAATATAATTAAACATGAATGTCGAATCGAAAATTAAGCGAAATACCTCGCCCGTAGCGCCATCAACATGCCGATACATATTTATTTTCTCGAAAAAATAATTCTCAAACGAGAACATATTCGTTCGGATGACTGTAATTCGCCCATTAAAGGCACAATAAACGCGAATCGACGTCCGGCTGACGGCTGGCCAGTGGCTTTATAAATCTTTTATGCAATTATCCTTCGCACGATCGTCGACTTTTAGTAATTTCGTTCCGTATAATGGCCATACAATTTGCTTGTAATTGACGGGCGTTAATATGGAAAGCCGATAGATAGGGTTATGTCGCTTGTTTCGATTGATTAGAATTTTATGTTTGTTTTTTATCGTACTTATTATAATATTATACATGTTGATTGTTTTATGTGTTTCTGGTTAATTGGTGTATGGATTTGTGGAATCACATAAATACTGATTGATATTTATTCGAGCTCGTTGGTTTTACGAAGAACCGTGTCGGTGAAAATTGTTTGCACGGTATTGTATAAAAAAGACAATGTATTTATTGTATTTCACGTTCTAACACATAAGTTAAAATACTGGCGAATTGTTTGAACAAAATTACATCAATTGCATTCATTAATACCGATAAGCTAGTGTATTTATATATGCTTTGTAAAAAACCGACACAATAAATAAATAGATCATAAACATGACATTTGCCAATCGGTATTTTGTCCCTTTCACTCTGCAGCCAATTTATGTAGGTAAGAAAGTGACTTAAACCTATTAAAGATGTTTATAAGGGGGGTTAGTTTGCTTGCCGTTAAATATGACTAACTAGGCTTTATTAAAGACTGCAATCCGTGCGTAAAATATCGCATACAACACGCGAACCAAAGCCGCACGATAGAAAAGTCTCGCCAAGAAAGTCTGAAACAGCACCGAATACGTCACTGACCTATTTTTTACAAGCATATGAATTTATTTCACATCAAAACCAGTATCATAAGTCAATTTGACGTGATAGATCGACCATTTTTATGTCACGATATGAAAATACATTTTATATGGTAGAAATTTTCGTCTTGACTGAGTGCCCACTATATCCATCAGATAAAAATTGTATATAAAACGGCAACGAATCCATGACTGAAAATTGACCAATTCAACTGAGCCCCGACAATAACAATAACCATGAGGAAGCGTTACTAATAATGGTAATATAGTAACAGTAAAATGAACCGTACCCAATGGGTATCATAAAGAGATAGAACAAAACTACCTATCATAACAAACGTAAGCATGAAATGTTAATTCGCGCGGTAATCACACGGATGGTATAACATAAAAATAACATGAATGGCGCGATAAGGGCGGCCCGAACTATTGAAACCACACCACTCCATGGCAACAATAACAAAGGCGAAACGTTACACGAATTCCAGTCACGATCCACTAATCTACGATTGTTACAGATTATTAAGCAACTGTTGGCCGTACAGTACGGTAACAAAGGTAACAAAGCTCGACTAAAACCGACATGGTAACAAACAATTATACTTTTGGGAATACGCGTTCGGTTTCATGCGGCGGTCGATGTGATCGGAACAAGGGAACTATGACGCTTAATATAAACAGTATTATTAACGGGTTTGTAAACTCGATTCCGTTGTGGGTTATTGCAGTGTAAGGGTTGGCGCGCATTGTCGACTTTTAATCATTTAGAGAATTTATCATCTGCTTAAATAGTATTCGTACGTGTAATTAACACAATTTAAAAGATAGCTTTATGAAGTCTAGACAAATAGCTACCGCATTGTGCAGTTAGTGTCCTCTCAGTCAGCAT
The DNA here is from genome assembly GCF_014839805.1 of Manduca sexta. Taxonomy (NCBI): domain Eukaryota; kingdom Metazoa; phylum Arthropoda; class Insecta; order Lepidoptera; family Sphingidae; genus Manduca; species Manduca sexta. Next base: position 10,280,565 of record NC_051129.1, read on the forward strand.
TCTGTTCTATAGGAATTCTAAATGCCTTATTTAAACTATGGCTAATAGTTCGCCGAATAACTTGGCGAAAAAATATGACTATGAATTATGAACAATGAATAAACCCAAATAAGATGTTTACGCATTCGTATTCATGACTATTCTTCTGTACTCGGCAAGTATTTAAATCAGAGATAGTTATAAGTGAGTTTATAAACTCTACCTTACTCTGAAAAAAATAATGCCCAAAAATATCCATTTTCAATTCTCAACTCTTCGGAAACACGACAAATCACAACCGACGAAATTTTATTTTTCATTACCACAAACGAAACTCTTTAATTCGAAAGCCAACTCGCACTCCGCTGGCTTTATGTAATTTTTTTACGAGACAAAAAACACGCGACGGATCGGCCGCTGGTAAATATATATACGTTTGGCCACAGCTGTACACTGATATTAATTTCGAATCACGTCCTAGGTTATGAATATTTTTTGCGCGTGCCTTTGATGTTACAGTTCCTGGAAGTTATAGGGTTATTGTAGTTTCATTCTGGAATATTCGGGACGCGCATGAAGAAAATCCTCTTTTGTTAGTACCCTTTTTTAATAACTTGGATATTTTACGAAATTATTTTGTGTAAGGTAAAATCCTTTTAAAAATATAGGATGGTAAATATCAATTTGTCGACATTAAAAGGTCGCAGCTTATTTCTATTTCAAATAAAATAAAATTTGCTGAAGTTCAGAACAGATGAAAGACCATGTTCGGTCTTAATACTGAGCAAAATCATCAAATAATAACCGAATATTTTTAATCAAGACATATTTAATCACGAATTCAATTCTGTGTTTATCAATAATCATTTCTACCACAATAACCAAAGGAAAAACACAAAGAAAACAGTAACAAACTGAAATACATTAATCAGACACTCGAGTACCACTCAATGACAAAGCACACTACAACCAAGGGACCGATGCAAATCAACACGATGGCTGTATAAAATCCTTCTTCCATTCATACATGAGCGTGCCGCACGGACGTGTAACTGTTGCCTCTTTCATGTATCATCCGGGCCCCTCAATTGGTCCGGAACTTCAGACAATTAGACCCTCATTTGTAAGCGGCCCGTGTACACTCGTCTCCAGAAATCGGACACGGATGCCTCAAAACGTGTGCCGTGTTTATTCGGCAAACAAATAAACCCGAGTGTATTGGGGCTTAGTGTACAACGTTCGTAACGTCTAGAATTTGTAATTTGTGTGTAATTAAGTTCAGAACGGGGGTGAAATAATGATGAAGACGATGCTCGTGTAGCGTTGTGTTTTATTTGCGGAATGATTGGTGTATAATTTGAGTTGTTATTGTTTTACGATGTACTGACTTCGTATGAAATGCACTGCTTGTTGGTAAAGCAATTTTACATGTTTGTTAAAAATGTTTTAAGGGAAATAGAATTGATATTTTTAATACAAATTCCTTTGGCTAGATGCATATTATGTTTCATGTGAATTTCAATTTTCGCTGCATGTATATAACAACACTGAAGAGAATAAAATATAAGGACAGCAAATTGGATATAAGGATGTAGTACGGCATGTACGCAATATATTCACGAATAATGAGTGAAGCCACGAAACACGACATTCCAGAACATTCCCGGTCGTTACCCGCGCACATTACTGTACAAGAAAGCACTCAGCCAAATTGTATGCACGGAACCACGCAACTGATTTTCGCAACACCGCATGCGCTGGTTTAAAAATATTAGCATTTTGACATTTAAACTACGTCTTTTAGAATGGCTTCCATCTACTTCCCACATGAATGAGCAATAAAAAAGATTAAAGCAAGATTATATTCTGATAAAGAAAATGAAAAACCATACTAATAGTTAATGTAAAAAGTAGAAACGATGATAAGCTAAAGCAATTGTTTTGTCTTAGCGTAGCGTCACTTCTGCTTTTTGAATTTAAATCCAGGAAAGACTGTTCGTGCAGGCGTAGCGCTAAGCAGTACTTAGTTACAAATCTTACAAAATGCAGAAGTTTGGGAAATATTTGAATGTTTATAACAAGCAAACGCAGAAACAACTGAGCGCATTTGGACGAAATTTGGCACACGGGTTGAATATGTCCTGCATTAACACATCGACCACTTTCTATCCCGGTAATTTACTCTCATGGGAACTCTTGACTTTTTTAATAGCTGGCGCTAGCATCGTTCTTTATTTTAAGAACTTTTGTAACGAGAAAGACTTCTGACGCGGGTGAAGCCGCGAGCAAAACCTTGTATTTAATACACATTTGCTTTCACCTATTACTTTAATCATCCAACGTGATGCGGACGCGAAAGACGACGTCTCCCACGTCTGTGCACGTAATATACTGTACACCGTACAATATAAAGTTAATTATAACCTCCTCTATTGCATGGAACAAGACTCAGGAGGAAGCTTTGAAGTGTGTTATTAGTACGTTGTCTCTGTTTGTTTTTACTGACAATTTAAGTATTATTGTAAAAACAGTATGAGTTATATTAGTTGATATAACTCTAATTCGCTCTTAAGAGCGATATTGAGTCAGACACTGTCAAAATAAAGTCAGCATCTTAAGATTGTATTCAATATGATCTAATTCTCAGCATATGACACAGCGAATTTTGACAATTAAGTTTTTTTTATTAAACAAGGCCCAATCAGCTGTGAGCAAGCTCTTACATAAATGACAAGTTAAGCTTTGTTTATTAAATAGTTCAATACATCAAATGTCTACTTGAGATCCTACTCAATGTTGAGATTAATTTATGAATACGGCCCTAATTGCTGATTGTTGGGGCTTACAGTTGCGGCTTTAGCTAGATTGAGCGCGCTCGACTGTGTTGGTACGATTGTCACAGAAAATCCGGACTCAGAATTTTAGTCATTGATTACCAAACAATACTTTAATTGGCGGTCGTATCGCTTACCCTCAGGCGAACGGCAAGCTCGTCTCGTCATTCAAAACTAAAAAAAAACCTATGTCAGTTCCTGGCTTCCATTAGCTTTATTTATTGTAGTGAACTTAAAACGAGCAAATCCCAATATTCACTCACTATTGCAGAAAAGTGGCTCTACTCTAATTTCAATATCCAAACCAACTAACATCAAAACATAAATGGCTCCTTTGTAGTCACTACATGTTCGGATTGGGTCAGTACGGAAACAGAACATATTAATATACTTCCTTGAGATACCGAGGCAAGGTAAATTAAAAGCAAGCTGAGCGTTGAAAAGGTTTCGAAACACAATGCCGGGGATGATTAAGCGAATGTATTTTAAAGGTATGCAAACGGGGGGCTCGAATCATTCAATACAACAAATGTGTGTTAAGGAGTATACACGTAGTGATCAACACGGGAATATAACGTTATTTATTATTATTATTGTAACTTTTCTGTGGAGAATGACGGCACGAAAGTCGGCCTGTATGGAAGGCTTGCGTGGAGATACAGATCCAACACGATTATAATTAATATTCATATTTATTGTTTGTAATTCTTCCTGTTTGGAGGTATATTTAGCACGGGCTTAGTGCGATTTAATGTTATGACATGAATAGAAATTTTCTGACTATGTCGCAATTACTTATAATATTACAGCTTTTTGCAATAGGATGAAGATGTATTTCTGGATGTTGCCTGTGTTTTATTATCATGTAATTGAAATGTTACCTGTATTGCGGTGAAGTCACAGTACTACGAAATTATTACATATCATTTTTGACTAATCAAAATTCTATTTTGTGGTTTTATCTATTTTCTTCGTACATTTTTATCATTTTATATTCATACATTACGGATTATTAATAACTGTACGTTATAAAACTCGAAGAAAATCCATATTTACGAGTAATAATAGTAGAGAATTTAGCAATAAAAATAAAGTACGATTTATTAACATTTCGTATTAAGTTTAATAAGTACCAGTTTTAACCATTACCCTTATTTTAATAATTAAATTAATTCAAACAATTTTTATACTCATCTTCATTAGTTCGTCGTGTTACGTGAAACCTCGCATTCATTCAGACTTTAACATATTCACAAATAAAACGAACCTCACACTGGCCCTTAAATAAACAGAACGTGAAATGTTCGTACTATAATGAGCTGTAAGGCATTTGTATTCGTATGAATAAAGGCCGACATTTTCGATTCGTACAAAACAACGTATGATAAATTTGAACAGAATTTCACTTATACAAACTTTGCGTTGATAGGTTGCAAATTCGGCATTTATAAAATTGAATGTTGTTTCTGATATTCATTTATTTGGATATACGATTGCAAATTCCTTTTGAAATATACGATATTTTGTAATCAAATTCACGTGCGATATTAATCAATTGGAATCGTAAAGGCGATTGCCATGGTTAAATAATTTCATAAAAAATGATTATAGTTTTTAATACAAATTGTCGTCAAAGTGTAAAATACAAACTAGATCTTTACTAATAAAAAACTAGATCTTTACGTTTAATGATAAGGAGAATAACTTCGGTAGTTTTACCATAAAAAAAGCAATTGTTAACTATATCAAAATCACGCATGTGTTAAAGGAAATTAATTTTAATCGCTATAATAATAAAGTTAATAATATTATTCGAACGGGTAACCGCCGTTTGAACACTAAGACTGCGAGCATTGCAGACCAAGTTTAAACTATTACCACAATTTGGCGCCAAGTGGCAAAAGTTGTCGACTCATAGCGAACGCCAAAATGTGGCCTTAAATTTGCAAACTGCCGATAGACTTAAGCCGAGTCTCCTGCAAGCATATTTCTATCAAACATACACTAATATCTATTTCGATAGGATTTGCGCGTAATGTAAAACTGGCGTGTTATTTTGACAATTTAATGTTGGTTATTAAGTTAGGATGCAATGGCTAAGGGTCACATTATCCGAAAGAAGACCCGACACAACTACGGATAATATAGGCACTACTAATGTGCATAAATGCGCTCCGTAAATCGGATCAATGACAATTTGATTTTATATAAATCACGAAAGGGAAGCCGGCAAGAATTAGGTTATATGGACCATTCACAGTAGTGAATGGTCCATATAACCTAATTCTTGCCGGTACAACAGTAGTTACATAGTCTAAATTTCAAAGAAAGTAGACAAATTTGACAGAAAATACACATAGATAATATAACTCTTTTGATTAAGTATACAATTTTGCAATTAAAACTTGAAATAAATGGTAACTTAATTTTTTTATAAACCCGTTCTTTCTATCTCTGTCGACATAATTTTAGCGACCATCGATTAAAGCATTCTCTCATTGGTCGATAGTAGACGCTATATTTTAACGTCGACTAACGAGACATTCTGTATTCATCAGCAGTGTCAATATATTATTTGTACCTTTACAGCAGAAAATAGCAGTATTTATTGCAGAAACAAAACAAACCAAAACTCATCACTTTTGGGTTAAAAATTACACTATACGTATGATACTAAAACCTAAATGTACTACTCATTTCTTTCATCAAACCCTATGAGAAATAAATAAGATACGCATTATATACAGGTCAATAAATATAAATGATACGAGCACTTACACATATTAAACTTGTGATCAAGTTGAAAATATAATAAAAGAACATAGAACGAAGCCGGCGGCGGCGGTATCAGGCTTGAGTTGCGTAATGGAATACTGTTTTTGTAGCGAAAAATCTTGCAAGTGGGTTATTGGATGGTAGGTTAGTAAATCTGTGGTGTAGTACTCCATCTGGCTGGTTGCATTGCCTATTTCTGTCGCCAAGCAGCAGCGTATACATATTGTTGTCATTTAGTTGGATAGACCAAGCCAGTGAGACTACTGGGTCTCATGAGAAAATAGTTAATAACGACTATAAATATACCAGTATGTACGTATAATATACGAGTCTGGAGTATTTTAAGTTGTATTCTATATTGTGTTCAGATCTGTCAATAACACGGCTTTCAGAGATAATGGAAAAGGCGGGAGGGATGATATATCTACATTTTAGCTGGTGGTAGGAAATATTTAATATTCATCCGGATTGCGACTACCCTACACTAGGTGTAAACACCCGCCATAGTGGGTTCCGGGATCAGCCTGTGTATATTAGCCGGCCGGCATAATTGTGTCGACTGCCGAAAGGTAATCACCTCTCGTCAGTAGACATACTACTAGACCCCACTCCACGTACCATCAGGTGCAGTAGAGCCATTTAACCGTGGTCTTATAAAAAAATCCTCGAATACTGTCCAAGATTTTATATCTTTATAACACATTGCAGCGAATCTTGCTCCACCAGACTCAACAAGTTAATAGTAAGATTGCACTAAACGTTTCCTCAGATTATATGAAAACAGCTGGAGCGTGAAACTTAAATAAACCTCGTTGAATAAGTTAGACTAAAGCTTCTACTACACACATTGTTAAAAGTATCTTTGCGCTAAAAGATCTTAACGATGAATTATGATGCAGTGAACATTTCCTCGCGGCTCTGCGCGTGCTGATGAACTATCTCGGAATAAAAGTTCCGCTGGAAACTTTTCCAGGGAAAAAAGTAATTTAGCGCTTTATGCATTCAAAACTTATTAATATAAGTATTTTCACAACGTTTTACATGGGTGAATCATTAGAGATCAGAAATGAAAACAAATTTAGATAGCGGCAATGGATGCAAATAGCTTGTATGAAGTTGGTTTGAAAATTTGTAGGGGAGGCCTATGTTCTGCAGCGGACTTCCACAGACTAAACTAGAAAAAGAATACACTTATTGGAAATCACAAATGGAAACGTTAAAGATCGACAACTCATCGACGCTACGCCTATTATTAAAGATGTGTATGCACCGCAATGATTACCTATCATCAAATACTTACTTATCACCCCCTTATAAACACATAAGTTGTAATCACTATGCCGGCCTGCAAATATATAATGTCCTCACACTAAAGTACCAGGGGATGAGAACCGGCCGAAGCTATGTATCGCGCGTGACTTGCGCGAATAGTGCGCCGTCCACACCGGTGCAATTATGGACCGGCACGTTGCTCAGAGCAGCGCGCCTGTGTAAACACCACCCGAAGCGCGCTCCGAATGCACCAATGAATCAATTAATGCGAATCTAATGGATCAGAGCAAAAGCTACAGCGCCATAACGTACTTGACTATGTTTGAATGAGCAAATATTGTTAGTGTTTCAGTGCGTTTCCAATTGTATACAAATTGGAGAGTCTGTACTATAATTAACGTAGATACTTGTCTGCTATAAATTAGTTTAGGTTACTTAAAGGATTTTCATGTTCCACCAAGCTTTATTATATTTTCAATGAACAGTGTAAAATACGAATTATGAAACCATTAAATGCTGAAAGATATTCACAGTAATGAACACTAAACATTGAACTAACTAAGTAATAATCACGAAAATACGCCAAAATAATTTCCTGACGAAATAATTACGATGAAAGTTGATGTTTTTGAGCGGAGCACGGGGCGGCGTAGTCAACTCAATTTTCCCGCACATTTCTACATAAAACCCGGTTATCCGTGCAGATTCAACAACGCGCGACGTGCTAGAGCGAAGTTTGGCCCAGAAAGTACTGTGACAGTGTAGGGCTGCCACGCGGAGTCGTGAACCGGAACGCGTCGAGTTTATAATGTTACGTCTCGCTCGGTCGCACGACTGCATTCTTTATTCCAGGTTTGAATATTTCATTGTCTGCGAGACCGGTAAGTGCTGTTTTTCTTTTTATAGTTGTGTACAATCATGACTCGGGAGTAGGTTCAACTTGCAGTCACGACAGTGAATTTTTATTGTAGAAATAAATAAATTTATCTATTTAAGTTTCATTAATAAAGACAAATAACTCTAGCTTAAATTTTAATAATGAATACTAGAAAGTTCATAAATAGCTATATCATGAATCCCAGGGCTGTTAATTAGAATACATCGCGAAGTCTCGTCGACGGTGGTGGCGGTGGGTTGACATCTGACAGCCCTGTGATAGAGGCGAGAGCTCACAGACTCACGAGCTCGCGAACTATGCACCGTACATATACATGCGCGAGTAATATCGTTCCCAACTGTTTATGTTGTGGAGAATTGTTTTCAAAGTTATATCTCGGTGGGCAGTCACCATAGTCATAATTACTGTTCGATTAATATCGTATTAGTGATAGGTTCTTCGTACCAGAAGTCTAGGAAATTAGCACATTCAATGTTAAATAAGATAAGGTTTACAATGATTGCTGGTGCCATTTGTATGTAAAAAATAGTTTTACGATTTCGTTTTATATGATTATATATTTTTTTTTCATATTTTTAGACAGATGCGTCCCAAACCAAGCTATTAAGTTAATAGGACAAATGACAACCCTAAGTAGGCGCATTAAATACCAAAACAAGTTTATCAAATAACCTTTATATAAATATCTACTGCCGATCCTACGAGTGTCGTATACATACGTGATATATACGTGAGTGATACCTCGAGTATGTATAAATGTTTAATGAACCAAATTCACTGGTCGGATTACAAGTCGTAAATTTTTGTCTAGTTCAATTTGAATTCGATTTTCAATTGGTTTTCCAATTCTAAATCCGGTGCACGTTAACCTAATCTAACATTTACGTTACTTCATCTTTAACTTGAACAAGAGCCATGGAACGAACAAACAAAATTGTTTTCTTACAATATAAAAATCAAACAAAACCTATAGACGTCTCTATACCACGATTATAAGAAACATATTCCATCAAAACACTTGAAAACATATATCAGTATTCTTCATACACTGCAACGGATGCGAGCGTAATGAAAAATGAAACTCACACATACACGACGCGCTGCTCTCAACCGGTCGCGTCGGGGGCGTGGTATAATAATTCGGAAAAATTGTAAACTATCTCGATATAAACTGCTCGAGCGTGTTTAGTATGTCGATGTATCGATATATCGATTTATCGTGCTCGCCTCCGTTAAGTTAGTTCGCTGGGTAATGCGACGCGGTTACCTTGCGGCCTGGTTTAACCGAATATACGTTGCGACTCGCCGTACGTACGTGTCTGTCGGTGCATGCTTATGTGTGCCAGTTTAAATTGATTTATAGCTAAAGGCCTTAATAATAAAGATTGTATAATATGTCTGTTGCAATTGTACAATTTTATTGTTTTCCTCTGACGTCAAACGTTACTTGATATAGAAGATATACGAACACAAAACGCTGCATAAGTAAAATATAGTAATAAAATTATTTTTCGCATCATATCGCGGTTTTTATATTGTGATCTTCGTAACGTCGGGAGAAGTATCTTCACGATTACTAGGGTAGGTGGAGGGAGGGGGGGGGGGGGCGGTGTTGTGCTGGTCAGTTGTATATGAAATAGGAAATCTTGTTTTACACACCGTACCAAAACATTCGCATTGATTTTCTACACACCTACTACAACAGTAAGTAACTTATCCGGCCAATTCGAAAATCAAATAAAATAATTCACATCACTAACAACCGTCACGGTCGACGCACACCAGAGAAAAAAAAAACAATAAGGAAACTTCATACTCGACCTATTTCACTGTATCGCAAATCCGTAAATCGGGATAACGTCTTTCTCATGAATGTTTAACGTTAAACCGTCGCGGGACGGACAGTTCGTTCTTTGTCTTATAAATTGATACGTCAGGGAGGGCACAATCTCGCTGCTCGTACATCTATCAACCCTTCGAGGGGTAATGATTGATGACAACGATACCGCTGACCGATCCGTGGACGCGGCACTCTACGAGAATCCTGTTGAGAGACGTACGAATTGTGTTTCTCTCGTGATAGATGTGTTAATGAGCTTTTAGATCAGTGTGACGATAATTTTAAGGCCGGTAAATAAATAACTTGATGTTAAGCGATCTCTAAAATAAAGACAAATACTAGGTGAACAAGTAAGCCTCTTATAATTAACTAGCTTTTGCTTGCGGCTTCGCCCGCGTGTAGGAGTTTTCCGGGATAAAAGTCCACTGTATGATAAAAGTCTTGGTACATATTTTCCCGGTACTGATAGGTTCAAACTAATTTTATCCCCGTGGGAGTTGAACTTATCAAAATGCTTTCTTAGGGGATGCCTACGTCATAGTAGCTTTATGCATGCAAAGTCTCAGCCCAATTCGTCCAGTGGTTTAGGCTGTGCATTCATAGGTCACTATGTCAGTCAGTCACCTTTGAGTTATATATATTTAGATAATATATTTGTAAAGTTTTCAAATTTAAACTCTTGTAATATGCTTATATGGTGTAAATTAATAGAGCTGATTTAAAAAGATAAACTTTCGCAGCGGTTCATGCTAAAAATTTATTCGTTATTATAGAATATAATATTTCAGAGGTCCGCGGGTTTTACAAGCAGAGTACGTAATTCCATTTATTCAAATTATTTAATCCAACAAGGACCTAAATTAAAATATAAATTAATATTAAACAATATTATGACAAAAGAAAGCCGGAGTGGATTAGCGGAGACAATAAATAAAACAATATAAGAGCAAAGAAGCATTGACGTTGCGCGAAATAATTTATATTTTAAAATGAGACGAGAACCAACACAGGTCTACGGACCGGGGGAGAAATTAAGCTAAAATGGAATGCAAATTAAGAAAATTTATTATTATCCTGCGGTCAAAAGATGAGAAATCCCGAGAGGCGAAAACAGGACGTGATTAATACGCGGGGCACGGAAAATTTTGATATACCAGATTTTTATATTTTTAATTAAAATAAACGCCTTCACTCTGCTTACTTGTAGAGGAAGCGTGTAATTACTATAAATGAAACGTTATTACTTTAAAATAACGTATAATGATGTCGATTCACAACAGGCATCCAGAAACACTTCACTAACACCCGGTCTAGTGAAATCATTTTGCCGGCCTGTTAATAAGAAAAAATGTAAATGATAGCGTGCAGCTCGTTCAAGCGGTTAGTTTCCTCCTTTATTGGGCCGCATAACAACGCCAAGTCATTGTATAGTGTGACACTTGCCTAATTTACAAAATAACAAGCGCATTGGAAGTCGGCCAGCGATAAACACAACGGAATCAACTTTATTGCACGCTTTATATAAGAAAATAATACACTGCGGTTTTTCACCGTTAAAATGTTCATTATTTTAATGCAATTTTTTAGTATGAGGATCATGGTTATACTTTATTTTAGCAATATCCGTTTAATATACATTGAAATGTAAAGAATGTAATCCACTATAGCGCAACTTTTGTTTCACACCTAAAATATAATCAAATTAAAACTACATTATTATTCTATAATCATTCATAACGAAACAATTCAGCTGACATTTGGAATAATTTCCAACCCTAGATTCCGGTCCGCAAATGTCACAGAAAAGGCGCATACCGAACATCGAGAACGCACCGCCTAAAATGTAACAGATGAAAAACTACAATTGAATACGCATCAAAAAATATGATACTGTGCGCCGAAGCGTGCTGCCGGTAAAACACTGAGGGTTGATCAAATACCGACATAGGTATATGTTCATGTATATGCGATATTGGTTACAAAAAAAAAACAACATATTTTCGCTCCGAGTACCGATTCGACAAATTTTCGTGTTTGGTATTTTCGTCGCGCGCACACACACACACACACACATGCAAATTTTTCTGTGCGGTATTTTTTTTATTTTACATTTATTTGGAACATGAGATAGTGCGCGTCGTGTTTTCCTTTCAGTTCGTACATTTTGCTAATAATTCGGTTGGAAACGGAATTGGATTTCAGAAATGTGAGAACGATACAAGAATCTCTAGAAAGTGATATGTGGAGATCTACATTTCATGCAATTTAAATTTATTACTTGTATGGTGCGTTGTTGTTGACTTTGACAAAATGGGCCTGAAGATTTTTGTAATGCTATTTTGTACACATTTTTGTTATAAAAATAATATTATTTCACTGTAAGTGTTATCGAAACGATAGTTTTCCAACAATAAACAGACTCTTATCATCTATTCATGAATACAATTAAATGTTTTAACAATAGACTGAATTATTTGTAAATTTTTAATGTCAATATTATAATAGAATTTAAATATTATAATATTATGTAATATTGTAAGGTCCTATTTCGAAAGTACGCACACATTTGATGGACAATTGGAATTGTTCACACATCCGCCATATAAATGATCTCACTGGACGGAAAACCATTGTCAAAATATTCCACCGCACCTTAACATATATCTGATCTTGATGGTGTATAACAAGTTACCTATTTGTAAAAATATTATAAAGAGAAAAAGTTTTTGAGTTTGTTAGTAGGTTTGAAGGAGCCAATCCTTGGAACTACTTAACTGATTTTGAAAATTATTTTACTAATAGGAAGCTATATTACTCCTGAGTTCTATATTTTTACTCGGGGAATATATTTATCACGGAAAAACCTTCTAACGCGGGCGGAGGCCCGAGCTAAACCTATTTATATGTTGAACTGATCAATACGTTATGATCCATATCACATCCAAATACATAAGCCACGAATAAAAACCGTACGAGTTCCAAGTGTTTATCCTAAACCCGGGCAGCATGACCACTGGTGCAACACACAGACTCTGTTATAACAAGTTTACTTTATTTTGCCAGAGCCGGTTATCCGGGCACAAATTATCGAACGTTGGCTCCAGGTAATTTAATAACCGAACTTATGCCGCGTGCCCTAAGATACGCGAGCGAGTAACTTATTTTGATTACCGGGCTCCTAGCTATTTATTTTATTACCGCGAACATAAATTAGTTTGCAACATTACGAACGACTTCGGTATTCGCAAGAGTCTGCTTCGGATGTTTTCATTTGCGAAACGGTTAGAGTAGAAAAATTGTACTAATTAAACTTGGAAAAAAATATTTGTTGTGCATTTCTGTTATAACGGTAAAACTATGATTGCATCAAGTTTAAAACGGCGCTTTGGAATGTTTAATTAACATTATTTAGATGGTGGAAGGTTCGTCTTGTCCGTGCAGCCATTTGGATAGTTACCTTATCTTCGTCCTTAACAATCGCTAAGCAGTAGCAAACTAGAATATTTGGTACTGTCTGTGATTCCTAATCGACGGGTGAAATGCTAATTGACTTAAGCGACATTTTTGCGACACTCAGTTTCATACATATTTAACATCAGCACTATTTTCTATGTTTCTTTAAACTAGTTAAATATTTTCGAAAAAAAAATCGTCAATAACTTTTTAATAGTCGTAATGCAGGTTGCAGGCCAGCGTGGTGGACTAAGGCCTAATCCCTCTCAGTAGTAGAGGAGGCCCGTGCCCAACAGTGAGACAGTATATAATACAGGGTTGATATTATTATAGACTACAGGTTTGGTATTTATCAAAGACACAGCTGTTTTGGTACACTGTAGATATATGTCATATAATATTACTAAAGGCCCGTTATTTGTGCGTGTCGTAGTAATGTTTTATAGCTCATAAAGCAACATTAGCCTTGTGTCGAGCAGTTGGCAGTAATACGGTTGAAGCGTCCCTATTTCGCTTTATCCAAAAATAATACATACATATATAAATAAAGGCCGTCGAGTACCTATATTTAATCGATTAGCGCTGGCCCGCTGTTTGCAACTCGGTACTTAGAAGTTAATAGAAAATTTACGTATACCTATAGATGTTGAACTATAGCAAATGCCTACCTAAGATGAATAGTAAAAATATAAAATTACAAGTAAATTTATATCTTATAAAATTAATTAAGGAACGCGCGTTACGCGTGAACCATCAATAAAGATACAAGATTGATAGCGGCCACCAATCATCGCTTAATTAATTAACTAATTACTCGGCTCAATCTGAACGCTGTAATTAATTAGTATATTTTGACGTGACCGTCGATTAAAAAATATAAACTGAACAAATCCGAATAATTAATGTTCGCCGTGTGCGGGGCACGCGTTCCGGTAATTTTGTTGAAAAATCCGCGGCGCGACGTCCTCGGTCTAATTGGGACACGATTAAATATTAACGGAACGTTTTAAAATAGATTTATTGATCCTTTATTCATGAGGAACACAGTCGGATAAAACGTGTTACAAAAACTGTTTGAACAAATATTTGAAACGATTCCATCCTAATCCAAAACCGCTATACCGAAGGTGCAATAAAGCATCTAAACAGTAATACCAACTATTCAACGCAGTAGTATTAGAAACCGCATTCTACGGATTTTACGGCGCGGCAGAACATTCCGTATGACTTGTAAACCGCATCCAGGCAAGTTTTAACAATAGGTACCTAAGGTAGTGTCGCCGGCGTCTCGGAACTAAGGTTACCATTTATAAATGGTACTGTGCCTATGTAGGGTGCCTAACATGATTTTTCAAAACGCCTGTAAGAAGTAAAAAGCTCTAGGTCATAAGTAAAATACAACAGGTAATATTAAAGATAATAATTTTTTTTTTAATTGTTTTATTTTGAGACAAGGAGTGATATTTTTCATAAGTCATAATTGTTTAAATTGTTTTGTCTCATACCAACGCCGGCCGCACGCCTATAAATGCCTATCAAATGTCCTCCTGTCATATAGTTCGTTGCTACGCGGTAAAAACTCTTACCATGCGTGAGTTCGACTGAGAGAATAAATAGAACGTTTGCTAATTATAGTTCATAAGATCAGATTAGTCTGCATACGTCTAGACTGAATGCGGTGCGGATTTCGAATTAATTAATCGGATTTTAGATGCACTCTCTCTTGTTTTCGTTTGATTACTGATCAGTTATGAGTGTTATTTAAGCTATTTCTAATGCATATGTAACATAGCATCGTAGATGTTTTTGTAAATCAAGTTGGTAGAACATTTTCACATGATATTAATGATCCCAATTCTTTCTTACCTCTCTGTTGTGCAAAATCCAACCAACCCTCCTTTATCGTCATTACCAGCGGTAAAGATAAAGCTACTATCTCCCGTGAAAAAAAAAAACAACACGTGCATGTGACAGTTCAATACTATTATTATTTATTATGTACCGCGTCAGCCAGTGTTAAATAGGGCTAACGATTTGATGATGTACAATATTTAAAGTAAGTACTTGCCTAGTTACATGAATACATCCATATCAGATTTATTCCTTTTCTAATGTCACAGCGATGTTAGTGTGTTCACACTACACGCGATGTCGAGTTGGTTCGTTCGCATGTAACGTTTTTTCCGTCCCTTCGTGTATTTCCGAGCCGGGGGTGTTCGCGTCCCACTTGCGTAAAGTTCAAGTACGTCCGCCTTCAACGTGTTGCGAACAGCCGGCCGTTTTCGCGTGCCACGTGGCATACTAAAGTTTTTGTGCAACCTAAATTACAATATCAAAGCCGCTGTGGATTAACACGCTAAAAACTTTAGTGGGTTATTTTCAAATTGATTTTAAATCGTGAAACCTTTCACGACAAGTAATTGTAAAAAGAAACGTAAAAATAAAATAAATTCTTAAAGTAAAAGCTATCATTATTACTCCGGACCCTTATAAATCCAAACTATGAATAAAATTTGGCTGATGTTTGGTAAATTTAAAATGGTTTGGAAGGAAAGAATTTTAATAGAGTGCATCTTTTATAACACCTTTTTATACAGATCATATTCAACAACGATTATTTTCTATCACTTGCCTTACATAACAACACATAATTATAATGTCAGCAAATTGTCTTCAAGTAAGCCATACAAAACCTTTCTAGGCGGTACTAAGACGCCACGATTTACATTTATATTTCACTAGCTCACTATTACAAGGTTTACTTATTTATTGCACTTCATACATATATTATCGTGTAATGGCGGACGTAATGCCACAGGTATTCTATACCAGTCAACATGCGGTTGTTCTAGGAGAGGTTCTGTGTTATATTTGATGTGCAAAATGAATTAAAAATATTATTCTTCCAGTGAAAATAAAAAAAATAAATACAATAATCATAAATTATTCTCCTTTTTTTACCGTCATTTAAATTTTTAATCTCTGTTTTGCAACCCAAGTAAAAATTAACATGATGAACATTTCGTTACATCGTAAATAGTTATCACACATGTTAAACAGAGCGTATAACTTTACATCTCCCAGATAACTTGTAATGACACAGGAACGTTTGATAAACACTGGTACACTCCTGAGGGACTTCACCGAGTGCCTTTAGCATAATAACATGTCTGATGTTTAATGACGAACCCTCTACGGTTGAATATTTAGTTGATATGCGGAAATGGCATAATTGAAAAAGCGGCGATAGCCTAGTTGAGTGTGGAACGGACTGCCAAGACGAATGTCCGCAGGTACAAAACCCAAGGGCACACACCTCTGACTTTTCTAAAAAATCATGTGTGTATTCTTTGTGAATTTATCGTTCGCTTTAACGGTGAAGGAAAACATCGTGAGGAAACCTGCACATCTGAGAAGTTCTCTATAGGAATTCCGAAGTGTGAAGTCTACCAATCCGCACTAGGCCAGCGTGGTGGACTAAGGCCTAATCCCTCTCAGTAGTAGAGGAGGCCCGTGCTCAGCAGTGGGACAGTATATAATACAGGGCTGATATTATTATTATTATGCGGAAATGGAGATTTAGCCTGTTGCGAGTTGACAGACCTAACATGATTTATGATTACATTCTAATCATTGATATAATTCACTCTATGAGTTATTATAAGAAAAAAAAAATAGACTGCATCTCCATATGTAAAATTCTACAAATAAAGCTGCGGGACGTATCGACACAAGACTTCATCCCACTCGATATTAATTAATAATAAATTAATGCTTATTTAACTACTCCGAGATATAAATGTAAATGGAACCTTGGCATCTAAACTAGGCTACCCTGCGTTTCAGATGGCAATGTTTAAGTAACCAATGCAACAACTGATAATGCTAATAGCATTCCTACAGCCCGTATGATAGCACTGCAACAGCTTAAACGGACAAAAATGTTATTGATTCATCAATCAACATTCACACATTTCGTGAATCTTTTACAGTTCAACGAAAACGGCAAACAAATTTTCTCGGTTCCGCCGAATGAAATTTCAATTATTAAACAATTTCTCATTTGCGGCGGGTTGAGCGCAATTGTTCGCCGCAAACGGAGCGCGCGCGGGGGCGGCGCGGGAGCGGCGCGGGAGCGGTGCCGCGCCGCCGTGGCGACATCCTCGCGTAATTACATACATCGGTGTCACCCCGCTGCCGGCAATCACGGCAAGTACACTCTTCGCTGAGAATATGAATAAAGATGAAAATTCGTTAACAGACTCCTAAAAAAACATGCCGTACAAGATATACATATAGGTATATCCCTCGTGGCGTAGATTGCAACGGGTCTTTGTAGCCGTAGAGAACGAATTTGATTCTATATCTATCTATTCTTGGAAAATATATTCACATTAGAATGTGTTATTGGCGTATTTGTCTTAATATAACAATAGAGTAAACAAGGCTCTTAAAGAGTTCCTGAAATCGATCACGCCGGTTATTTGTGGAATATAATATGTTGTATGAATATTATATTTGTTGTTACTCATGTTATGGTGTGTGTGTTTAACAAATTATTCTAGAAATATAATCATAGAGAGTACCTGTATAGTTAATTTTAAATTAATAATGCACACTGATCCGATATCGAATACCACGCGTTACCCACTCCCGAAACTAATAACATGCATATTGTTTTCGAACACGTAAATTATAGTAATTAAACGTCTCCGCTTTCCCGCTCGGTGATTTCGGGTCGGCGCTGATCTAAAGAAGGCTCTGTGCAATTACGAATTACATTTTGAGCCTTATGCGTAATATAGTTGGGAGTATATTCAAGAAGCAATTATGCCAGTATATAAAGCCTAGACCAATTACATGCAGACCAGACCAATTAGCATGACAATATTGACAAACATACCTTATACATATTTAAAATATTATTCGCAAATTGTAATTATAATTTTTTTTATAATAAATGAATCGCTTTCAGCTGGATTCTGACCATGACAGTCAATCTCAATGGAGATCAACCAGGTACGCAGGAACTGTTTATTACGCACAAGTGTGTGTGCAATACACAGTTTCACTTTCTATTCCTTTACTCTCATGATCCGGTGAGACGGCAATCCGACATGACCGCACAGAGAAAACGCAACACCAACGGCTTTACTTGTTCTCCAAGGCACGGGGATTTCACACCACCATCTTGTCTCCGAGCTACAATTGAGTATCTAATATTTAAGATGGAAAAACTCAATCGCAACTACTTTTGGCGCGACCTGGGATTCGAATTCAGGACCACAGCGCGATAGTCGTGCTCATACCGCGTACGCATAAAAACTACGCAAACAAGGCAGTCGTTTGTACAATATACACATAAACAATGTGAAGAATCGCAGTTAAATAGTAAAATAAGAAGCATTTGCCGGTGGAACAATATTTGTATCCAAACGGATAGCATACGTAACTCTGTCTCTCGCGTTCTGGGATCAGTTGACTGTTGACTGGTTAGAGGTAATCATCAATCACCAGTCGACAACCTATTTGGACTCCACTCAGGGGCACAGAGGTGTCTTTGCGTGTGTATATAAAAAAAAAAAAAATACGCCAGATGCGCGCTGACCCTACAGCGACGCAGTTCCGAAGCCACGATTACGGCACTTTATTTGCGACACAGTCCGAGAGCAAATATCGTGTTTGTGATTCATATGAGCGTATTTGCTCTTATTTGTCATTTCAATGTTGATTGTATTCGGATTCCTCTTTGATTACGTTAGTTTGGTATGTATTTGTTTTGTTTTGTTTAAAATACATTAAAAACATTTTCTATAATGTCAATTTACAACGGTATGAAGACATTTTGGGATTATTTTAAATCTAGGTATATTTAATTATTATAAATATTAAAATCAGCCTTAAGTTATTCTAAAAACAAGCAGATCGGTGCTGCAAATAAAAAAAACTGTTGCCAAAACGAATTTCAATCTAATAAAAATATTGCAAAACACAACGTACAAAATCAATAGCAACCCCACAAAATAAACACCATTACAAATCGTTTGGCGCACAAACAAAAACATAAAGTTAAAAACAACACGCGCACTTGATCGTTTGTTTCATAAAACACCAAAAAAACTTACTATTTATTCCGCTGCGTGGAGCATGCGTATAAAATAAACCCAAAATCTATACAAAGATTAGCTAATGAATAAACTCTCACTCACACATAAGCTATTGTACAATACGTCATAGAAGATGTATCATAAATGACGTAGCTAATTGCTTGATCATTTCCCACCGAATGTTTGGGCCTATAAGCCATCGCAAACCGCAACAGCAAAGTTTTTTTTTGGTGGTCTGGTGTCACCAACGAAGTGATGTTAACAATATTCTAATTAATAAATTATTTATACGGTACTTATACTGCGTTTGGCTTTCAAAAACTGTGCATTATCGCCCACATAGATATTTTATTACTATCATAACAACTACAATATAACACGTTAAAGTCGAAGAGTATATAATCATCTTCAGTAGTATCATAAGGGACATTTTATTGAACATTCGTTTGACGACAAACTTCATCCGATGCTTACGCGAAACTAGGGCGGATTGTGGTAATTATGTAGCTCAATTTTAGCTTGCCACTAGAAGTCTGTTCATAACGGATCTACACCTTTTTATTAAAAAACAATTATGTGATGTAGACAAAAATAATTTGAAGCTGCCGCATAAAAATACTCCATGCTATAAGAACTCTACTAATTCTTTTTAAAAATAAATTTTCACGATTATCTGCGGTCTCTAAAAATACTTTTCTATGAACGTATTTTTAAAAATATCACATCTGACGCAAAGTTATTTTGTGTAATTTATATACTATAAATCATGCGGCGAAATAATGACGTCATTGGAACGTCATATGGCGAGGCTCTAAAGTCAGCGGCAGCCTTAGACAAACTAGGGTTCGTAAAATATATAATATAGGAAATGTTCATAGGTCAGCCTACTTTATTTAGATTCAAAGTTTTAAGAAGAAGAAAATGATTCTGACATTTTTTCTGACGATTTGATGCATAGTATATGTAAACATATTATGTATTATATATATATATATATATATGTATATATATATATATATATATATATATATATATATATATATATATATATGTATTTGTCTAACGTTATTTAAAGTATAATATTGTCTCAATTTAATAAATATATGATTCCTATTATGTTATTAAATATGTAATTAAGAATACAGTTACTAATTGTAGTGTTACAATGTTCTCAGTGATTTCTTTCCTGAACTTGCAATAAAATTAATCCTTATTACCAACATCACAAAAGACATCAAACGCATCGATATATAAACGGTCGAAATATAAAAATTCCAAAATTATAAAATATTTAAATTTTATGTGTAGCATATATTTTCAGCTGGACAAAAAAAATGTCGTGTTTCGCAAAAAAGGCAACGTCCGAGTAAAATTATTTCATAATTAAAGCCGGCACACACCTGCTTCTCTTACCGTCATGGAGTTAACGCGGCAGTGGGTGAAATTGCAGATATTAACTTTCATTTCGTATCATGGAAAGGACCGATTTGGAGCAAATTCTTTAATAAAAAGAAATTATCGAAAATTGTTTTCGTGTTCACTTGTTTATATCGACGGTTAAAAGGTTAATTCATTTAAGCGACATTCTTTGCGACACTAAAATTCATACATTTATATTTAAAATCAGCACTTTTTTCTATATCTTTTTAATTTAGTTCAAATTTTTCTGAAAAGCAATGTCGCTTACGTCAGTCTTTCAACCGTCGGTATATAAAAGACAGTAGTCAAAAATGTATTGAAAAGTTTTTATTGAGTATACGATATTAAAAACATATTTTTTTATATGTTCTTAATTTAAAAAATATGTACATACATCATAAAATATTAATTTGACGACAGTTTTAAACCCTTTTCACTTTTGTCGAAAACGCGATAAAAACGTTATAAAAGGGTGCAACATTAATGCTTTACGTTCATTAACACAACACCATAAACTAATAAAGTAGAAATTCAAGGAAACGGTTTTACTTTTATCACCAAAAAAACCAGCGCGTATACATACCAAAGGGTTACCGAAGTGTATATCTGCATTAGATCTAAAGCAGCAAGCTTCAAACGACAATTTGTCGCACATCCATAAATAAAGCACGAACAATTTAACAATCGACTACGATTGTTTTTCTCGAAACAAACGCCATTTTAAATGGCGTACCCTTGACCCGATGAATAATGCCTTCCACCGGCAATCCATTAATATTATATCTGTGACGTGTACACAGCTATGCTTAAGTCACGCGCGTTGGCATTTTTTTTCCTAATCTCCCCTGCTCCTCGTAAAAATAATAAAGCTTTATATACAATAATAAAAAAAAAAGCGTGCGATAAAAATATTCGCGTGGCACTCGCGATACATGCGTACACACCTAGATACAGTAAAAGAGGAGCTCGAATCGCCCGAACATTTTTCGCAACAATACGTTATTTTTTTCAATGAGTTGGGAGGGAAAATATTTATCGGGGAAAATTATACGTTTCATTGTTACGAGTGTTGTGTTCCCCTCGGGTGGAGATTGAGATGTGGAGTGAACACGAGGTCGGCATTTATTACATTCACACAAATACTTATTGATTTGTGTGTAGTATGTTAAATTGTATACAATATGACGCAGTACTGCCGATTTAGTGTACGTGTGGATTTTTCTAAATTTTGAATACGTGGATGTACATAACCTGCGGGAAGTCGCAGAAGTGACCCACAAATATATTGAAACCAACAAATAAAAGGTCACGAGATTCTATTTACGCGTAGGAACAAAGTTTTGTTTTTATAATAAAATACAGTTTCTCGTTATTCCAATTTATCATAAGCAAACGCATTTCATTCATGCGCCTGAACCCAAAACGTCATGGCGCTGCCTGGAATTAAAACTAAAAGAACTTTGCATCTCAAAAACTTAAGACGAAAAAGTAACAAATAAATAAAATTTCACAAGAAAACCACTTACAAATATCACAAACATTCAGTAGTATAACTGGTGTGGGTCATTTCCAAACTTGCGATGCATACCCGACCACGCCACACCGGGGGGCATCTGGGGGGTCCGGTGCGCAAACATCACACACCGCGACATAAATAATTACACGGCCGGTGAGCACAGGATGCGAGTTGTTGTCCCCCGACCCCCGGCGCCGACTCGGGGGCTCTTCAAAGTGGTCGTGTAAAGTTTGGTGTGCGGTGCGGATTCAACACTGTTGTGGTGTGTTTACATGTGATGTGAGAGCATGTCGTGACTTGTTGACGGTACGTGTCGTGGGATTTTGCGGATGAAGCTTGTTACCTAGGTGATAAGATAAATTGTTGGTTTGTTTGGTTTTTATTTTATATATTTCACACATAATAGATTATAATCTGGCACACATACACATAATTGCTGGTGGATGTAGGTATTTTATATCCGCCCGGATAGCGACCACAGCACATAAGGTGTTAAAACCCGCCATAGTGGCCTACGTAAGTGTACCGCGTTCCGGGATCGGCCTGTATATATTCGTATAAGGCGGCATAATTATCATCATCTCTGGTCAGTCGACATTCTATTGGACCCAACTCCACATACCATCATGCTCGTAAAAAAAAGCTTGACGTTTTTTAACATGTAGATCCCAAAAACTAATATTAAATTACATTACATTTCTCTAAGTATCTTTTAAAACAATTACCGTGTAAATGTCTATGGAGTACGACCGTTCTATAGGATTAGAGAAAATAATTACATTATTTGTCAATAAAGAAAAATAAATTATAACTTTGAACACATATATCACGTCCGAAGGTTTGTAAAAAAAATAAACACGTACAGCAATAAAACTGCCAATTGTATTTCTGATTTTTCTTAGCTTAGATTTATTTTGTATTGTAAGACAACCTACTTTTGAAGTGTAAATAAACAAATACGGGTTATTTGCTCGTTAACTGTGTCGGTTCAAATCGTTCATATCACACCTGACCTAGATGCATTCCAATATAATATTATTTTAATAAGACAGTTACAGTTTTAATTAAAATAATTATGTAAAATTATTTAATTCCTCTGTTGCTCGTGTTGTTGGTTGTTTACAAAAATATAAACTTTTATTTTTGCATCAATAGGAATTTGAAAAAGCTTAACTGACCAAGTTACATTACACAGATATTAAAGTTATTTTTTCTCTCGTATATCGCTTCATTTGGTGGAAAAAAAAAAACACAATTCTATACCCGACATATAACTGATTTCACAGCAAATATTTGACATTAAATCTTCACCGCATACAAACAACCATAAGGCTAAAAGAATCTTAAATACGTTTCCGACCTCAGGAAAGAAATGGGCATTAGTATTAAAGATTAATGTTTTTGGACTTCCCGCAATTAAAATCAAAAAAATAAGAAGGAATCCTCATTCTGATAATCTCCAGTGCATTTTGAAATCCATTTCAACGTCAAACCATCGCTTCAAAATACAAACATCACTCGTGACGTAACCGAAAACAGCCATGCGAGATATTTACTAAATTAACATCCACTGGGATACGTTTAGTTAGTTAATTCAGCTCGACTTAAATTCAAATTACATTTTCATAGAAACACATAGCTATAAGGGTTACATTCGCACGGTAATGTCCGTCTGTCGGAGTTTTAATAAACTGAATGGTGCGAAATTATCAACGGCAGGTCGCTGAAGATAACGTGTTGGCTGTCGAGTATGACGTAATTCTGGTAAAATCACCCCAACGGGCTCATTCGCCGTGACGTCAGTTAGCACGAAACAGTAAACACTTGTGAGCTTGTCGCGTCTACTTTGTACTGTGGAAGATGAATTCGTTTTGCTTTATGTGTTGCCTGTTTTGGTTTCGATGCAAATATCTAGAGATTGTGTATGTGTGATATGAATAATGTCAATGAGGTTAAGTGTAGTAAGGCCAATAGCTTATTTTGCATAAAATAAATTTCTTTAAAACTGACACACTGAACTGAGTAGTCTCATTTTATATGCGAAGTGCGTACCCGCCTATGTTATTAAAAAAGAAAATTATAATATGAAAAACTGCCCTAATCCGACGCATAATATCATGGACATTATTGACTTAAATCACGCGTACGTTTTGGCAAAAATCGCGTGCAAGTCTTTAGACATTGCGTAGAAAAAACACATAAAAAAACACTAAAATGTACAAACATTTTATGCAACATTTCCATTCACCCCGTACACACCTCAAGACAAATCGCGGACCCTAATTTGTCGTGAAATTGCAAACAATGACGACATCAAAGGGAACTTAACCAAAACTTAAACTCAATCCGCACATGAAAGGCCCGGTCCCCACACTCGAACATAAAATATAACCCCCCGACGGGTACAGGAAGTGCGTTCGGACCGAACAGAAAATTGACCGACATAAATGACCGAATGAACGGTGACCGGCGGTTACGGTCACACTATATATGCGACTTAATAAAAAAAAACCGCATGCCCGCACGGTTCAGAATCGACGGAGGCAGTTTGCGAGGTCGGTTATTGATAAAGTCGACGGTTAGATCCTTTTTCGGGGTGATTACGTTCCTAATGTTCATTGTTTTTGTTTGGCTTGGATGGAGTGAAAGGAGGGATTGTAATTGACATAATGATCGAATGGACAGTGATAGATATAATGTGGATCTGTTCATTTTTAAATACTTAGAGCTAAGTAATAAATGCTGTATACATATCATGTCATACTTATATAGTGTTTTGTCTCGGTACCTCTGACGTGAACTGCCATTCAACATGAAAAGACAACACACTACAATACCTATTATAGATGTATTCAACGTTTATTAGTTAGACCATGAAGCTAGGAATGAGCAATAGCCAGCTACATTAGGGATGAGCAATGGATTATTCCAAATTAATATACCCTTCTATCATAAAAATATAGATCTATTATATATTTTTTTTAAAACTGGTTTCCACTCCACTAATACACTAACAGCTAATCCATCCATATGATGCAGTACCAACACAACAAACTTTTTGTTAATTAATAAAACGTATTCACACAAGGATAGTCATTAAAAGCGAATCAAAAATGAAATTGAGTTTTTACGACAAAACGGAGGGGACCGCTAACCAACTGCAATTACGATCGAAGGAAGGGAGCCTCGTGGTTTTATGAACACACATAAAACACACGGCGGCACATAAGGTTAATGGAATGATTAATATTTTTCATGTCATCGTCGTACACCTGACGAGACATTGTTTGCATAATATAAAATTGATACAGAGATAACAATTGTTAATTATTTTTTTTGCAGCCGGAGGTGAAATTGTTTTTAAATGGGCTGGCATGCATATATCGTTGGCAACGTTTATTGCAGCGGCAGTTACTTTCAAATAAGGACAAATTATAATGTATTTTATAAAAAATCTTACTTATAGTCCATTGAAAAGTTACATTTGGGGTTGCGTTTTTTAGAGGACGCAATTTTATTTTTTAGAAGTGTAGGGGGGGTCAGTGTAAAGCTACAGCCAAGTTTGTGGGGTCGCCACCCTTGTCCCACGGCCGCCATCTTGGGTTGAAATGGTTTTACGATGTATCTCTTAAACTATTTATCTGATAAAAAATTATAAACATTTTTGTTGCAAATTAAATTCTCTACAACTTTGGTCCAGTAACTTTTGT
This sequence comes from Manduca sexta, assembly GCF_014839805.1. Lineage (NCBI taxonomy): Eukaryota > Metazoa > Arthropoda > Insecta > Lepidoptera > Sphingidae > Manduca > Manduca sexta. The sequence continues at coordinate 10,306,368 of NC_051129.1, forward strand.
CGTAGAACTATAAATAAAAAGTTATAAGCAAAATGTTAAGCAATTGCTTCATCTGTCCCAAAGCGATTCAGGATCCAAGTAATTCGCGTACAAGCCGACAACCGCGGGTTTGTGTTGTACGTATTATGAACCTTATAAACACACGTTTTGATGACGTTGCAATGGACATTGCTTAACATTGAATTTTTAACATTTTCGCTTATAACTTTTTATTTATAGTTCTACGACAAAAGTTACTAGACCAAAGTTGTACACAAATTAATTTGCAACAAAAAATGTTTATATTTTTTTTGTCAGATAAATAGTTTAAGAGATACATCGTAAAACCATTTCAAACCAAGATGGCGGCCGTGGGACAAGGGTGGCGACCCCACAAACTTGGTTTTAGCTTAACACTGACCCCCCCTACACTTCTAAAAAATAAAATTGCGTCCTCTAAAAAACGCAAGGTAAGGCCTAAAAAATGTAACATTTCAATGGACTATTAAGACTGTCGCACAAAGCACAGATCATGCTTAAACCGATAGCTCTAAAATGATGAAATTTAGCAGAAGAATTATTTTTTTAACAAAAGTGCGCCTTAAGAATTTTTGCGAATTCAACAACTAAAAAATAAATCACACAATCATAAAAACAGAGCTTAAAATGATAATATCGTAGTAAGACTCATATTCCCATATTTCCATTTTGGAAAAAAACTATATCACTTGCAAGCTACATTAATTAATGTCTTTTCATTTCGTATCGTTAAAACACCCCACCTCAATTTTGAAAAATTAAACGCAGTTTCCCTTTTACGGGCGCTATTCACACATTCGTGCTGAACACACACGCGTTGTGTACACGAAACAAAAACGCTTTTTAAACTCCACATGCATATGCATGTATTCATGCGACAAACACACCGGAGAACTCTTAAACGTTTGCGATAAGACAGCCGCTTTCAACCACTCCCCTTCCAAGTTCCATTAACTTTGGCAAGCAAACGCGACGTCTAAACTATGCAAGTATCGTGTGTACATCTCTTTTCATCGCTCGCTGCCCACGCCTCACACTAGTTAACATTCTGTCTACAACGACGTAAAGGAATGAAAAAGTCCGCTCAAAGGGTACCGGTTTACCGACAACACTCGAGATGCCATCTTTAAAGTGGCCGCGAATTCGATCTCTTTTACATTCATTGTTTTTTAAAACCTTTTCATACTGACTCTCTTTATGTAGCTGGTTTTAAACGCGCAGGTAAAAAAAAAACTAAAAATTGAATTAAATATGACAGGAGGTATCGTGAAATACGTCAGGAGCGTCCAAATTCCAAATGCCGTTTTATAATTTAAAAATAGAACTAAATTTTAAAAGAAAATTAATCATCATCTCAATAGAATGCCTTCAGAGATAGGGTTGCTATCGTCCATTAGTTAGTGGCGGGTTAATAAGGTTCTTTGTCGGCGGCACTCGACGCTTTTACAATTTCGCCTTGAATGCACCTTATCTCCGGGTTTGTTTGCTTACATCGTCCGTAAAAGACTCGCCACACAACGCTCGCCAATTTTTCTAGCGTTAGTTAGAAATTATGAACGCACGACATACCGCCCCTTGTGACAAATTTACCTCTTGTTTCACAGAAATTGTTTTCTGATGGCATCTCGTCAAGACTTTAACATCGTGAAACGGCGAACGGTTCGTCAGGTTCAAATATCAAAATTGACTTTGGGGATCCGCCGAAAGTAATTTATCAACGGTGGAGCGCGAAAGGCTTGTAAAAAATGTATAACTTAGTAATCGATTATTCACTCGACATAACACTAACTTATCGAAAATTTTGTCGTTCAAAATTCGCCGATTGAGCCTCTCAATAGTCGATTTAGGCGGAAAATGGAAAATTAATGGTACGGAAGTGAAATTCTTCGGATAAACCGAGAGACAATAGACTTTAGCGGTCGTTTTGGAGCTCAACTAAAGACATTTGGAAGCATTACTAACGCCGAAAATGTTCCGTGCGGATGTTAAAATTTTATGGTGTGAGCGAAAGAGAGCATTGGCTCTGAGGAGCCGCCTCCAAACTACTCCATATCAAGGGTAGACCTTCGGCCCTCGGACGTGCTTTATTTTAGCCTTTACGATAATGATAATCTTGTACAATCTGCCGTTTACGGTATACGTGATACTAATTTATATGTTGAAGATAAATCAGTACATTCAATTCGTGTAGTAGTAGTTTTAAAAATTTGAATATTAATATTGTTGCCCAATTGAATTTGTCAACGAATGAAATGAATTCAGACACAAAAATGTCAATGTAGGATAACCAATTATATTTTTTCGCCAACATTTCACCAGAGCGAATAAAGCCTTATACGTTTAGTTTTCCAATATCTAAAGCGCGATAAGTGCAAAAACTTCCCTCAGAACACTGCGTAACTTTTATTTTTCCATTAGGATTTCTTTCACCGTTTAAACTCAACTTGCCGCCGTTTCTTTAAGTATAAATGAGGTGCAGCGCGAAACAACAATAAAAGTGCAAACGTCTGGAACAATTTTTAAAACTACAAATAAAACTTCATCGTGTGTTGTTCAAAATCTCAAACAATGCGCGCAAGCCGAGCTGAGAAGCCGCGGCGCGCGACGGGTGTTTGAAAGTGGGCGGTCTGACTGGTCAGTGCACGCGCCGTCTCTACACAACGAGCAGTCAACAGCGGGACGCATTACGTTATTAAACTTAAATAAGGCCATCCAACGATGCAGAAACTTCCTATTACTGGCGGATCGAAAGAAAATCTCTTATCAAAAGCGATCATTGGGCCGGGATTAATATCTAACGGTGCGCCGACGAGTGGAGAAATGGGATTTTTACGCGATAAAGCTTTTGTGCTTTGCGGGATACATTCTTTTGTTTTTTGTTTGTCTCTTTTATTGGCGCAATCGGGCCGTCGAAATGTTGGATGAGTTTATATTTTTCTATATTAATTAAACTACGTGCTCTTTTCTGAATTGGAAAAAAAAGTGTCTGTTGTGCGCAGCTGTACTTATCTAATAAGGTTTTGGTTTATTTTTATATAAGTATTTCTTAAGAAAAATATCATTCCATGTGTTAGGATATAATAAGCAAGCACTGGAGTTCGATATAATAATTAAGTGCTTCTTGTCAGCCAGTATTATGTCTGACTTACAAGATGAACTCCAATAGATTTTTCACGATATTACGAACGCTGCTCGAGTATAAATATATTAACAAAGTTCTGTAAGTAATGGTACTTCCTATTATTATGTTTTAGATTTTAGTTCAATATGTTGTTAGTGGTAAATACTGTGTTCACCTATTAGTAGCACATATCAGATGCTGTACCTTATTATAATAATATATTGTTAAAACAATAATTTAAAACAATAACAATATTGTTTTTATAATATTGATTGATGTAATATGTAGTGCTGTTGGTGTATCTTATTCGAAATAAATAAATAAATGGTATTTTTGGGTTTATTTTGATCAAGTTTTTCCAAAAAAACACACAAAACTGTCACTACAGATTGCAACAGTTGTGTCACCTCGGTCTGCTATTAGATACACTATACCACACTCCTAAACGTTCCTCATGTTCCATAATAATCCATCAAACATGTACGCATAGGTTTGTTTAAATAAATTTCACATCATGTGATGCCCCCGCTCACCAAGGCATTATATCGACGAAATCAATATCGTCGGCAAAAATTCCATTACAATGGAAATTCAATTCAACGGCCGGCGGATATGATGAAAACAACATTAACGTTTGAGAACTCCACGAAAAACTCCCGTTTACGTAAGTGCGCTAGAGTATTTTCGCGGTACGGTATATTGGTTCGATTCCAATTTGTAAACGGATGTTTTTTTTTGCTATTTTCAAATCAAACTTGTACTTTGGTAATGAATTCTGGTAGTCATTTTCGCCCTTAGCCAATCACCAATACATTTCCTGCAAAATTGGCCATTCACCCGCGAATGCTTAGACGGATTTATAGTTGTGTTTACAATGGAAGCATTAGCCATTGATCATTTTGCATCATGAATATAGTATCATTAATTCATGACCTTCATACTTGGTGTACCTATTAAGGTATCGCAAACTTTCTTCTCTTTAAATACCTGCAGATAATACTCCACATCAATCCTCTTTCAAGTACAACAATCGTCTTCAAGTACAAGCGTCTAAACGCCAGTAAATAACTGACAAATCGATAGCAACAGTCGTACACAAAATAACAATATCTGTTATCTGTTAGAACTGTAGTTATGGCTCATTCATATTCATAAGACGGGAAATGTATAGCCGCCGGCGTTACAGTCTCGAGGCCCTTTATATATTTTATAGCACGAATTAGTCTTCTGTGTGGACTAATAAAAGATGATGCTGTAATTTTTATTAATGTTTAACGGTAACAAGTACATGCGAAACGTGATATTAAATGTTACGGGTCACGTATGCGAACGTCTTTGATGTCACACGAGTATACTATTGGGAGGTTATGTGGGAATCTGCGCCTTCTGTCAACGTGGCTGGTACTGTTGTAATTTTTTTATTCTATGTGCCGTGTTCCGATTTCTTAATAATCTCCTGCTTAATGCAATTGCAAATGTACCGGTATTATTGATGGTAATAGTGATTTAAGCAGCTTATCTGATGATTTATACTCACGCGCCTATTTAACATTCATGCCTTTTTATCCCTGAAAGGGTAGGCAGAGGTGCAACTAGACCGTTCGTTCTCCTTTAGCTAAGTTAACTTACATTCAAATCACAATCTCACATCCCATCTCATTAAAATACCACACTAAGAACTTCGAGACAATTAAGGATTACCACAACACCGTCGATGTGATTCATAACACCGCAAAAGGATTATACAGTAAATCATATAGCCCGCACAAGTCAATATGAACGAGTGAAACTTCAGCCGATGCGGAGTAAATGCCGCGTCAAAATACCGCCCCGTACCGTGGTTGCACTGACGCAGATATATTAGCATTTAGATTATATCCTCGGGTGCTGGGAGACACGTGGCGGCGTCGTTTGCGGCCCGGGCTCCCTGTGATTTGTTCCCAACCGTCCAAATGGATGAACCCGGAGTGTTTAATGAGAGAGGAATTCAGAATAGAGGTTCTCAGCCGGGTATAAAACAAGGCTACCCTGTAATAGGGCATGTAATCAAGCACGGAGTTTATAAATACGGGCCGGCCATGTTAATGTGCACCAGTGTTTTGGTGCAGGTGAGCAATTTAGAATTTTAGTTACGACGATGCATGGGATGGATACTGCGGGCAAATTGTTTTATGACAAACACATTTTAGGCAAGCAATTAAAGTGAAATATGGATGGACAGATATTTCGTTATCGGTTTTATGGCGTAAAACTGTGCTAGTTTCACTTCCACAAAGAATATAAATTAGATCGAATTGCTGTTTGTGGCAGGGTCAAAATACAAAATAGATATTTATGCTGAATGAAATCTAGAATATAATAATATTATTGGCATTTATGTCAAGAAATGTGGGCAGTGGAGATTTGGTTTCGAGAAAAGAGTTCGACGCAGATGGAAATGAGACCAAATTATAGTATATCACAGATAAAAATTCCACTAAGACCTTGCCATCACCAAACCAACACCACGCTACATTAATCCGAAGAACGCACGTTGCTCCCGTTGATATCAACATTAAACATAAATAAAAGGTGTTGAAGAGAGCTCTCTCCTGCGCGGCCTCGATACGTCAACTCTCATGGAGCATCGATTGTTTCAGCGTTTGAGAGCACGTCACACTCCGTGCGCCGGTGTTTACTGCACAATGCGGCTGCAGCGCGATGCATTTACTGTAACTGGCCGATATACATTCGCGGCCTATTCAAATATTGGACATTTCGGTGAGAGTACCATAAAGTTTCATTTTTTAATCAACTGCCAAAAAAGGAGGGTTCACTTTGTATGTTTGTATTTTTCTAAATCATCTTCCAGCAACTTGTTCGATAATGGCACAGAATCTTATATAATTCACTGAATTTATTGAGATAGGGGATGAGTCTATCGCCACACCGTGCACAAATACCAGACTCCGCGCTGATACTGAGCAAAAAACCACAAGTCATTTTGCCCGATCCGGGATTCGAACAGGGTATCTCAGAGCAGTGTCGTATCGCGCACGCAGTACAACTACGCCACCAAGACATTTTTTTTCAAAACTCTATTGTACATATTAAGGATATAAAAGAAGAATATACATACATAAAAATAAAAGATATAATAATTTTTGAAATTCTACTAAAAGATAAATAAATAATTTATTCCACGTAAGGGAGCTCCAGTGATCCAGAAATTAAAAGTCGCCGCGGGGAATTCCCTCGAGCCAATATAACGTCATGTCTTCAAGAGTGAAGTTGGCCATCCGTAAAGGGTCTATAGTTTTCTGTTCAGTTCGAGAGGCCTTTGGGAGTATCGGAAAGGGTCTTAAAAGGAATGCAGATTCGACACAATAAAGTATTACAAATGTAGACGAAGTAAATCATAGAATGGAAATGTATCACTGGAAATACTTTTCTTAATGTTTCGAAGTCAAGAAAGATAGAATAAATTACACTTATATTACGCATTTATCCCCGAATGGGTATGCATTTAGGCGCAACCAAGGCACCCAATTTTTGCCAAGTGTGCTCCGTCCCATGATGTGATAGGGGGCGAGCCTATCGCCATATCGAGCACAAATTCGATATGTCATTAATTTAATAGATTGATGTTTATCTATCTATTATTATTATCGTACTAGCTTTTGCTCGCGGCTTCGCCCGCGTGAAGGTGTTTTCCAGGATAAAATTCCACTGTTTGATAAAAGTCTTGCTACATATTTTCCCGGTACTTATAGGTTCAAACTAATTTTATCCCCAATCTATAATTTCAGTTCAATCAGTCGAAAATCTAAGAACATTTATACAAACTTTCATCCCCTATTTTATCCCCTTAAGGGTAGAATTTATCAAAATCCTTTCTTAGGGGATGCCTACGTCATAGTAGCTTTATGCATGTAAAGTCTTAGCCCGATCCGTCCAATGGTTTGGGCTGTTCCTTGATATATCACTGTCAGTCACCTTTGAGTTATATATTATATTAACAACTGAAGTTAGCTAAAATTGAGTTTCTCGAAGCCGACCACTATTTATGTACTATGTATTTTGAGACTATGCAATTTTGTCGCGTTCGCGATTCACTTTCACTTTTGTTGAGTTTCAGAACGCGATATTAGATCCTCCAACGCGCACGCGAATTTGAACTTTATGCAGCGGTAATAAATTACAAATTGACTCTCCATTTTATTTAGAAAACGTTTGTATGGGAAATAGAAAAATGCTGTTTTGAGGATTTTCCCGGCAATTATTCGAATTTTTCTCACCTTTTAAATCTTCCCTAGACCTCCACGAATAATTCAAGACCAAGATAAGATAAATCCGTTCAGCCGTTCTCGAGTTTTAGCGAGACTAACGAACAGCAATTCATTTTTATATATATAGATTTATCGTTTGATAAACGCATTTGCTAATTATGAAAGCTATGTCAGTCGATCAAACCAATAAGTGACATATTCAACGGATTTTAAGTATTTTTCACACATTTATAGTTTACATAATCCGAGCTTTCCAAAAGCAAAAAAAAAACTACGTTCAATATTGACACGTACATATCTATATATTTACATCACCAACAAATAAATGCCTTATGCTGTTTAGAATTTGAACGCTTCGTAAAAAAAATCCCAATTCTTCCGAACAACGAATCAATTTCAGCACACGTCTACTTGCATGATCACTTTGCACAATATGACAGGTTCGTTTCAGAGTTGTCCCCTCTGTGCATATTAAAATGCAAATCAAGCCGGCTGCCTGGCGTCGACGATTTTTTTCGGATTCCGTAAGTCAAATCGGTGTGGACCTCTTTTATGTTTGGATTTTTTTCGTATTCTTTTTTTATTTTTTATCTGTGGAACGAGGTACAATGCACGATAATGAAAGGAAAGTACACGAGTTGCGTTTTTAAATGTAGAATACAAGTGTTATTTCGAATGAATGAGGATTTTTTAAAAATTTTGCCACATTGTTACATGTTTGGATTAATGAAAGTTTTGCTATTATACTTTTTTGTTTTGTTACCATTAATATCACTTATTACATTAATAATTAATATGCATGATTATAACGTTAGAAAACATATTATCACATTATGAATTTCAGTCTTCTTGAGAATTCGTTCAGATAACGTGATGGAACCACTTATTTCAATGTAAATAGGCTATTAAGCATTACAAGGGCATAATTTAAATTAGTGTACTAGTTGCGGTCATTAAACATCGAGCCTTAACTTGCTAGTGCGGGACCGTCGTACCCCAAACCGTTCGGCCTTACCCGATTTTTTCATCGAATCGATCCGCCAGACGCAATCGAGATCGACAGATAGTCACGTATGTAATATATTTTCTGGCTGCCGTAAAGACATCTAATAAGAAATCTTTTTTACTTATTCCAACATGTCCGGACGTAAACCGGCTCTCGTTTTTTTACGATGACTGTCAATATCTTAATCGAAAACTAATATTGTTCAAATTACATGAGGTAAGATGTCAAATCGGTTATAACGCGTGTGACCTTTATACATCTTTAGGTATAGGTACGTTTAGTAACGAAGCAAGGAGCTCAATCACGTCGATTGAATTATCGTTTTTATCAATATTGGGCGTAAAATGATTGATAGTCTAGTCTGTTATTTATTTATTTATAAGGTCCTTCACAAAGGGCAATTGAAACATAATAAAAATTAAAAATGATACAGTACGCCAATTACGAAGTACACATTATTATACAAATTATTTTTCAAAAGTAGACAAACAAACAAAAACGCAACAAACATCTGATTTTATGAGGTGTGATGTATCAAGATCTTAATTGCATTTATTTATTTTTATTATATTTTATGCAGGCTGATTAGGTTAATTTTAATTGGCCAAATACAGCCGCTTCCAATAGGTCGATCTGTAAATCTTTGTGGGAGGCCCATGTTCAGCAGTGGACATCGTGCGGCTGATGATGATGAATTGGGTAAAAGGCTGCTGATGATGATGAATTGGGTAAAAGGCTTAACGCTTTGACCGTAAACTCAATCACCGAATGGTTTGATCGACATAATATATGCCGCAACATCCACCAAAATATCTTTGCATTTTCCACTTCTTAAAATCCGACATCTAAATCACAAAAATATACCAAAACACACTCAATTAACTTACAAAAACTTTTTATTTTCAAACAAGGACGACTGAAGGGTTAAAGAAAACGCAATTCCGGCCAGCCTGTATCATTGGGGTTCATTAATTGCGTTCATAAGTTCGACGTGGGTGGTTTTATCGACGTCGCAGCCGCGCCGCTCGCCGCGGACGGCGCCGACGCCTCCCAACCCGCCCAGTTATGCAAATAGAGCGCGCCGAGTGTCAGTAATGTCGACATTATAACAATTTAAGAAGTAAAACAACAATAAGTGTATCTAATATCTCTATACAGCCCGAAAAGCCCGGCGAAATCCTTACGATACCGACCGTTGTATAAATTAATGTGGACGGTATTACAGTTTTAGTACGGCGTTTGGCGTCAGATATTAAGTTTGAGCGTAATAAACATGTTCTATATGGCACAGAACATAAATTTAAAAAAAAATAATAACATGCATCGTCAGCGTTACATTGGCAACTTTGTAATTGTCCGTTGTAAAGATTTTTTTACCATCTGTTAGTTAGCACTCAACAATCCAAATTATTTCATAACCTATTTGAAATTTTGTTTGAAGAATAAACAAACATAAAAGCGGCTATTATCATCTAACATTACACTAGCCCAGCCTCTGTTAATATTAAATTCAAAATCAATCGCCCTATTACGCCAGTAGCCGCCAAAGCCGATTTCACAACTGAGCAGTCAAAATAAAAGCCGCAATAAAAAAGCCGTTAGTTATTAAACGTTTCATATGGCGTCTAAGTTAACGCACGATTAAACATTATGCAGCGATCAGCGATCGGCGCCGTTGAACCGCGTTAAACACTTGAATTCTATTAGCAATACTTGCATCTGCGCGGGACACGCAATTGTCTCGCTTTATAAAGCCCTGTTTACCCTCTACTCATAAAATTTTCATATTCCCTGGCGTGGGTGAAGAGCTGGCCGTAAGATACTGCGGGGTCGATCGAAGGTATATATTTTGTGTGATCTGAAAATGTTTGATTCCTACATTCGGCATTTTGGTACTGTCTTATATAATAAAAAGTGACAAACAAGTTCGTATATTGTTTTAGGTTACCATTAATTTTGTTTTGTTTTCTGTTGCCTTTATTTTTCCTTTCATCCTAAGTCTCAGTTTAGTTAAGTCTGTCGCTGGTAGTCCAAAATACAGGCTTTGCCTAGTTGGGGTACCCCTGGAAATTTCTTCTAGTTTTAAGGATCTCATACTTTTATATAAATTTATTTTAAGTAGAATTAAGTCTCTGTTAGTCTGTTTTTCAATAAACGATTTCATTTCATTTATAGAGAAAAGTACGTGTACATGTTTATACGCTGACTTTATACCAACAAGTCTTGTGTTTTAGCTGAATTTCTTGTTTTCTTTCTTGTATTATATTAATACATTTTGAGGTCTACAGACTTGTACTCAAGTTTTTTGAAGATCGGCAAGGGGCAATCTTAGAAAATTTTTCGAAATTGTTTTACCCGATCAAGGAATCAAATGTACTTCTAATATATTATTATACATCCAACATATATTATCATCTTTTATGTTACGCAGAAAATGTTTGTTACAGTTTTCATTCTCAATAACCTTTCTATTTTTATATTATGATATAGCTTAAAGACTGTCATTGTTTCCTATATGTAAAGCATTTAATACACTTCAATGAATATTTACTATTCTGTGCCATCACTACAGATGGATTTAGTTAAAAGCTTTTTTATTTCGCACCATTGATTCTGTCATATTCGCTTCAATGAAATATGATAAAAATATTCTCTTTCCAACGACAATATAATAGTTAAAATATATTAAACGCACTCAATCAGTTATATTAGAATCCATCTTAGAATCGACAGGTCCGTTGTTGACCTAGTTTCTGCCTGTACACTTTCGCAATTCATTGAATCTCATCTGGAAGTCAACGTTTTTATACAGAAGATTCTATATTTTCAAGTCAATAAATATTTATAATGACTTTTCTCTGTTATGCTTCATTATACGTGAGACAATCCTATTAGTGTAGGTAATAAGAAATGATTATTAAATTTAACTTATTGTTCTAAACAATCAGATTTTTATTTTTTGATAAAAAATGTGAAATATAGCTTTTAACATTTTGAGAATATTATCTACACACTTTTCGTTACTTTCTGAAATACCAATGACAATGTTAAATAAAGTTTTTTTTTTATTTAAAATTATACGATGTAGCCCATAGTGATTTTACAGCACTTCTTTTACAGGCTAACCTCTTTGTTTTATATTCCGACAGCACGAGCACATATTGCATGTCTTACATAAAACAACGACACATAAACATCAACAGAATCCTAGCGGGGACAAAGTTTAAAATACATCTCGCGTGACACAAACAAACTGAAAACATCGCGTCGCAGACGAGCACATGGCCTGAATAGCACAGTTCATGTTATGCTCGTTCCGTTTGGGGACATGTGACCGTTTTACGTCTCATTTTAATAAAGCAACGGCACATAATTATTCGGGAAGGGTTGGCCGGCCTGCTGGATGCGATTTCTGGTTTCACTTTTATGTTAATGCCAAGCCGGGCTCCTAATATGCTAATGAATGAACGTGAGAGTGCGGTATTCATAAGCGGCGGACGCAAGTTTGACTGGCACAATAAGGGCCCTCACACCGGCGCCCCTTGCGGTGAAAATTGCCTCAAACATTGTAGTGCCGCGGAGTGGTTGTTTTTGAATAAGTAAATATGACACGAGCGCGTATATTTATGCACGAATGAATATACACGTTCGTATGGAACTTTTGATGGAGTAACGAGAGTTTGGATTTGGGTAAAATAACATGTACCTACTTATATTACAAGTTCTACTGGTGGTATTTCATATGTGAGAGTCCGCCTGGGTAGATACTACCGCAATGTCTATTTCTGCCACGAAGCAACAGTGTGTAGTTACTGTTGTGTTCCGGTTTGAAGGACATTATAGCCAGTGTAACTACTGGACGTAACAAGACTTAATATCTCATGTCTCAAGATGGCAAGCGCAATGAAATACCAAACAATACCTTATAATTCAAGGTTTGATGGTGTTTCTTCTGTTTATGGGCGGTCGTATCGCTTACCATCAGGCGAACGGCAAGCTTGTCTCGATTTTGATATCAATAAAAAAAAAATGCGAAATGCAAAAATTATTTTCGGTGCAAAATTTTAGAAAGATCTTAAAACCACTCTACGACAGATATACAAAGAATATTTGAAGACCAACAAAAAAACCTTTAAGAGGGTCAACGATAGTCGGACGCAGACGTATTGATAAAAACAATCAACTTTCCTTTCATATTCATAGGCTGCCGAGACTCTACCGCCCATTTCGATTCCATTGAAGATCCGCGGGCACGACATATCCAATATTCATTGAAAGGGATACATTTGGCACACAGTAAATTGTAAACATTCATCAACTCGCGCGGAATCAATGCGGTCGTGTTTGGTTTTCGTTTATATTATTTACACAAAAAGTTTGGACTCAATTTGTAACACATCTTTACACCTGATTATGAAAATAAAAATGTATATTTGATTATTAGCAAATGTTTATTTATAAACGATTCAATTATTATTATTCAACATTTTAAATGAAAGGTATTATGTGATATAAGTATTGAACTATGCGATTATACATTTATTGTATGTATAGAAATTTCCTTATATCGCCCTAGAAACATCAGACCGTCCATTGTGCCAACTGGTAATTACATCTTTTATTATGATTGCTTGTAAGTGAACAATAAAGAACTTGATAACTTTATCTAAGCAGGTTATGGCTGGACGACACACTTACGGATTCAATCTAAATTAGAATTATATCTATTAGATACAATTATCGTGTATAAATAATAATTAAATAATTTACAGGCAAAATTCCTTGTAAATCAATAATAAAGGATTGGGCAAGTAAATGTTTCTGTTTTTCCATACTTACTGGTATTTCACGTCTAGAGATTTTTTAATTGTTATATTGCCAATCGTGAAACACATAATTACGCCTATTTTATTTCAAATTGTGAGTAGTTATTGATGGGTGACGATCGGATAGTACGAATTATTAATAATTTTCAAATAACACGTAATTAAAATTTCGAAATAATCACTTGTACACTTTTCTTTTTAACCATCTTCAATTATTGAATTGAAAGTTTATCTTTATGCGTAATTAAAACTCGACGGTTTGTCGTAAAAACGTCCGTAGAAATCAGAATAGGAGTAATGGCCTCGCGACATTTGTGCCTTTTCCACGAAATACAATTCGACTTTAAGTAATTACAGCGTGACCTTACCTTGCTACTGTTATTATTTTAATGTCGTTAATTCGTCAGTTCCGTTTTTACATCATGTTATTAAACTATGTCTTAGTTCACTTAGAATATCATGCAACGTGTGAGGCTCCCGTTTACTACGATTTTTGATACATTTATCCGACTGCTAAAAATACAGTACCAGCCAGCACAAATATGCTTTAAATTTTATTTCCATCGCCTGTTAGTCAGTCGTTAATTGCTTTACAGCATACTGATGGTGGCAGAAACGAGAGCCTGCATACGTAAAACAGCAACATGTACTCACCAGCAGCGTCGACTTGACAGTTGAGGAAGAGGAGGCAGGCAAACAGCAGAGCGACGGTGCGATGTAGCGCGCGACGTCGCTCTCGCATTTTACCGGCGCCGGGCCGCGCCTGTGCCAAACACTACGTCAGAACACCCCTCTACGGACAACATCGGCGCGGCGTGCGCGCATCCAACACCCAACAGCTACTTAGCCTCTACTTACGATACTGCTTACAAACTATACACATCACAACCGAGTTTTGCCACTTAAAAGATTTGTTTTATTCGTAACTATTATAATTTAATAATTGGATTCTTTTATCACAAAAATACGACAACCGCTTCGATGATTAAAAAATTCGAAATATATTATTATCCCTAATAAAAACACGTAGACAACGACGAAAACTTTTTGTTAGTTTAAAATTTTAAATTTCTATAATATTTAGGTAAAACGATTTATTTATAATGTTCTATGCATTTGGAATTTGTTTAATAGTTTAGTGTGCACGCGTATGTTTCACTGCGCTATATCATTTTATAAAGCACAGTCTCGAAGTCAATGCGAATGCATCTCATCCATATTCCATTGTTATATGTCACTGTTTCGTTCCTCTCAACTGCACACTCCGAGGGGCACACTGCACTGACACGTTCGCCCTTCACAATAAACACTACAATTTTTCCCAATCAAACACATTTTTTATTGTTTGCCGCCAAAATCATCAGCTCCGCTCGACTGTCTTCGCACCTGTAACCATAACGGAACGAATGTTCTAAATCGGCACGAAATATTTAAAATCATACCAATTTAAAACATTGAACACGCCAAACGGAATTGGAATGCGCACGTATTGAAACCTGAGCTCAATTGATTTGCACCAATGAAAATACGTTGACGTTAAAAGCAATTTAAATGGAGACAGTCTGGCGATACATTGACAAGGTAATCATTACAAGCGTACCGAAATATCTAGAATACTATACCTAGATGGATTCCAAAACTTGTCCTCGACACGATCGAAGAAAAGAGGGGCAGATAATATAACTTAAAAGTGGGCATTCCCGAATTTCAATAACTTAAGATGAATTCGCTACTACGTGAAAAGAACGAGACGGAAATACAAGGAACTCAATTCATGAGAGTAGGACAGACAAAGCCGAAACTAAATTTGGAATGATATAGAGGCAAACGTAGCGTGCAGCAGTTTGCACAACTTATAACTTCAATAAGACCGGACCAGGTGTGACCGTTGATGCTCCGAATAAAGCTATTTGCATGAAGCCAGCTAGAATTGGTTTCGGCGATGTAACTAACTGTTATTATAACTTATCTACACGTAAAGCAAGAACTTCGAACTGAAGACCAATATTGAATGAGTTTCTCATATTAAATGAGAACTAGAATTTATAGTTTAAAATGTGCATATTAAAATAATATTTAAGATCAAACACATTGTAAAAATTATTGTCCAACGTTTTTATAGCAGAAGAAAGCAGAAATGGAATGGGTACAACATCTGATGATTGTTAAACACCCTAATCCTTAACACACAAAGCTCAAAATGAATCCTGAAAGTGTTGGATGTATTTTAGCAATGTCAAGGAGACTGAGCCTTTGAGGTTCCGACAGTATCACCGGTCGAAGTAAACACAACAAACGCTTTGCCTCGTGTATATTCTGTGCATCAATGGTACTGCTTCGACCTATCCTTCCCCTACGTGATGTGAACTAACCTGTTATTTTATTAAGCTAAGTAAATAATTTTATCATGAACATGTCATGTCATACGTAACACAATTCCTAAAGTACATACTAACATAAATTTCTACCTAAAACGTGTCTATCATCACAAAATGATAGTAACTCTTTCATATTCTACCAACATTTTTGTTCATAATACACTCATGTAAGCGATGATCAAACACTTTACTTTTACATCCTCGTAAATATATGTTTATCGACATCGATAAACCGAAATAACGTTACCGGGCCACTTCACTCGCAATGTCAATATTAGACGCGAATTATGAAAATGGCGAACTCAATCATCCTACTTTCAAAACATTTCAAACTTCAAGTATTTAAAGCTCACTCTACTGGACTAAATATTTAACTGCAGTCAAATTTAACTATGACAAAGTTGGAAGCTTAAACGTCAGCCACTCAAAGTGACCGTCAAATTAATTTGATGTTACTGGGGCCGTTGTACATACTTCGAGCGGCCATTTTGAAGCGTAAACCAAAATTTTAGTACGTGCCGAGTACTGGTGTACTTTATCTTTGATTATTACAATAGTTTAAAAGCTTTACAGTTTCTTGAGAGACGTTGTCATTACGGCATGTTTGCTAGATAGCAAACATACCGTAGCTAGCTAGATAGCTGATCAGTGTCAAAATACCACAATAAAAATTGACAAAAATAAAAGCCCAAATTATAACACGGGTTAATTAAACACGTTTAATGATAACTACGAAATAATTTTACAAAGCAAATACTCTCCTAATCTTACGTAGACGCATAACTTAATCCTTAGAAATATGTAAAGTAAAATAATTTATATTTAATTAGTTTTCTGTGCTGGAAATACTTGTGACTTTTACAGAATCTTGCGCACATTTTACTAAGCGTCGAGTTCAGCAAACTACACAACTTAAACGACACAGTAAAGTCGGTCGCGAAGTGCAATAATCATCTATCATGTCAGCACTAGGAAATGTTTAATCAAGTCTCAATCTTAATTAACTCACTAACGATCTTATTTGCAAACTCGCTGTCTACATCCGGCGACTCCTATTTTTAACTTTTAATGGGATTTGTGACGTTTGCTTAATAACTTGATAATCTTCATGACTTATGAGAGCGTAGCGTTACGAATTGCAAGGATTTTAGTGGAAATAGAATCATGTG